>NC_056611.1:26537756-26755256 GCF_018340385.1 Cyprinus carpio
CATCAGATGTGAACGTTTGTGTCCGGTCCAACTCATCACACAAACTGTCAACATAGATGGATTTTTAATAATAATAATTATAATTCAATCAATTAATTTATATGAATATTTATGTTTGTGTAAGCATATTCTATATAATATTAAATATAATCAGTGTTGGGGAAAGTTACTTTTAAAAGTAATGCCTTACAATATTGCGTTACTCCCTAAAAAAGTAACTAAATACATTACTTAGTTACTTTTTATGGAAAGTAATGTGTTACATTACTTTTGCGTTACTTTCACGTTACTTTTTAAAATATGAGCAGGGCTTGATTGTTTTTAATATAAGAAGTTCTATTCATAGCAAATGTAAAAGCCCTTTCACACCAAAAAGTGTAATGAATAAACCTCAGGCTGAAGGAAAAGTAAATTCACGTCTGTACAGTAGAACACAGGAGAAGAAGGTTCAACACTCTTCAGCAATAAAAAAAAAACAATGAAGCACAATTGTTAGTTTATCTAAAGTCATTTTTGATTATTAGTATGGTTGAACTGGATCATTAAAGGTCAGCAGCAAAGACACTGTTAATAAAATGGGAATAGATACATTTGTGTTATTTAATATATTTAGTTATTGCAGGTTTGCGTCATATTCTGTGTTTGCATTTCACTGTTTTGATTAATTTTGATGAATACTAAATCTGTTTTGTTTTTTGTTTTTTTGTGAGTGGGATGAATTAATGCACATTCACATTTAGTCTAGAACTACAGTAACATCATGTTCACACAGCACACACAACGCCTCCATACTTCAGATTTCTCCCAATATGGGAACAGGAGGCTTGTCAGTCAAAAAATGGGAATACAAAGTAACTGGGGTTACTTTTTTGAAAAAGTAACTCAGATATTTTCTTGTAAATTAAAAAGTAATGCGTTACTTTACTAGTTACTTGAAAAAAGTAATCTGATTACCTAACTCGCGTTACTTGTAATGCATTACCCCCAACACTGAATATAATACACATAAATGGCATTGTATAAACAATGAACAATTTTAGGACTGTGTTCCTGAAGCAAAACATTTTATTTAATTCAATAATTTAAAAATAGCACTATATGAGTGCTATTTAACTATTATTTATCAAAAGGTCAATGTTAAAAATATACAAATATTATTATAAATTCATATATATTTATACAAATTCATATAAATATTAATATAATATTCTATATTTTATTTTTATTAATTTATTAATTTATTTATTTATTTATTTATTTATATTTCTAATGGGTTTTATTTATTTGTCACCAGTGTTGTGATATTTGGGTTTAAGTTTATTATTAATAATAATAATAATAATAGTGATTGTCACAAAATAATAATAATAATAATGATAATTATAATAATAATATATATATAAAGAGTTCTTTTAATGATTCACAGGAGAAAAGGGCACATCCAAACACAAATCCAAATACTCGAACATTAAACATCAAACATTATTAGCCGACACAAGGAACTGAACAGACAGGGTTTTTAAACACAAGGAAAGTAATGAGGGGAATGGAAACAGGTGGGGATTAATCAATTAACAAAAACGAGGAACGGAACATGACCAAATAGGGAAAACACAAAAGGAACAGAAAGTCCATGACTGTGACAGTTCGCCCCCTCCCGGAACGGTGCGTCCTCGCACCGAAAGAGATAGTCCAGCGGAGGGAGGGTGGGGGTTCAGGAGGTGGGCGTGGGGCAGGCAATGGAGAAGGAGCATGGAGCATGGTACCAGGGTGGAGTGGATGGAGGGAGGAGCCATGGAGGAGCCCGGAGCAGTAGGAGCCAGATGGATATCCAGAGGCCAGCCAGGAAAGCGGCCCATGGTGGAGTCGACGGTGGGAGGAGCCATGGTGGAGGAGGGGCCGACAACACCAGGGGGCCGACTGACGGAGACTGAGCCGATGGCAGAGGAGTCCAAGACGGAGCCGAGCAACCGCAGAGCCAGGGTGACCCCGAGGATCCGGAGGGCCAAGGCGGAGCAGAAGGCTCAGGCGACCAAGGCGGAGGCGGGGCACCGGAAGACCGCTGCGGAGCCGGAGTGACTGAGGATGGAGGTGGAGCCGAAGGGAAGGAGGAGCCTGACAGAGCCGGAGGGATGGAGCGACGAGGCGAAGCCAGAGGAATGGAGTCCCGAGGCGGCGGATGGTCGACGACTGACCAAGGTGGAGCCGAAGGGACGAGGGAGCCCGGTGGAGCAGGTGGGATGCCGGGCCACGGTGGAGACGAGGGAGCTAGGAGCCAAGGCGGAGCCGCCGGGTCGAAGGACCGAGGAGGAGTCCAGGACTCGGAGGCTGGAGGCGGAGGCAGGGAATCCGCACGCCCAGGTGGAGGTGGTGACTGGAAGTCCTGCGGCGAAACTCCGCGCCCAGATGGCGCGGACTGAGGGTGAGCTGCGGGACTGACTGGCACCAGCGGGGATGAGGACGAGGAACTGGCTGGTCTAGGAGGAGATGAGAGAGGGAGGATGGGAGGAAAGACAGAAGGATCTGGACTGGGCGGAACCAGTGGAGAAACAGAAGGGTCGAGGCTGGGCGGAACCAGCGGAAGAGGAGCAGAGGAACTGACAGGTCGAAGAGGAGGCGGGAGAGGGAGGATGGGAGGGAACACAGAAGGATCAGGGCTGGACGGAACCAGCGGAGAAACAGGAGAATCAGGGCTGGGCGGAACCAGCGGAGAAACAGGAGGGTAAGAGCTGGACGGAACCAGCGGAGAAACAGAAGGGTCGAGGCTGGGCGGAACCAGCGGAAGAGGAGCAGAGGAACTGACAGGTCGAAGAGGAGGTGGGAGAGGGAGGATGGGAGGGAACACAGAAGGATCAGGGCTGGACGGAACCAGCGGAGCGAAACAGCGGAGGAGAATCAGGGCTGGGCGGAACCAGCGGAGAAACAGGAGGGTCAGGGCTGGACGGAACCAGCGGAGAAACAGAAGGGTTGGGAATAACCTCCCCTAACCAGTCTATTAGATCCATAAGTTCTTCTGTATACTTCCCAGAAACCGCATGCAGCTCACCCTCAGTCGCAGGAGTGTGGGCGGGGCGCTCCTCCACGCCCTCGATCTCCACCAATCGTCCCACGACGCACGGGGTTGCCAGCTCACACACCTGGTCAGTCGCACTCTCGAGTTCCTCCTCCCTGTCGGCAATAGGCTCGGGCTCTGCGGCTGCGGCGGTCTCTAGCTCCGTGCAGCGGGGTGATGGCTGGCTGGTCTCTGGGTCGGGAGTGGGGCTGGAGATCTCCTCCTCAGCGGGGCAGATGGTGAACGGAGATCCGTTTTGCTCCAGCACCCACTCCACGAACGCGGCGAAATCCTCTCTGGGACCGTTCGCTGGGAGGCGTGCCTTACACCGCTCGCTCAGGCCAGCATAGTAAAAACGCACAGAGCGAGCGGTCCGGGAAGTCAGTAAGGCACGCCAGATCGAAAAAGTCCCTGGTATGGTCCTCCAGCGAACGGTCCAGTTGCTCCAGGCATAGGAGTCGGACGCCTGGGATCTCCATTCCGAGAGGGGGCAAAACCAACAAAAAAAAACACGAAAAGAAAAAACGCCGCTAAACTGTTTTGGTCGGCTATTCTGTCACACGAGTTGGTGTGCTAAGTAAAGCGCACGAAGAAGAAGGTATATATAAAGAGTTCTTTTAATGAGTCACAGGAGAAAAGGGCATATCCAAACACAAATCCAAATAATCGAACATTTAAACATCAAACCTTAATAGCGGACACAAGGAACTGAACAGACAGGGTTTATAAACACAAGGAAAGTAATGAGGGGAATGGAAACAGGTGGGGATTAATCAATTAACAAAACGAGGAACGGAACATGACCAAATAGGGAAAACACAAAAGGAACAGAAAGTCCATGACTGTGACAGTGATAATATGTTAGCTTTAGTATTAGTACTAATTAATATACATTGTATTATTAATATAAATTAATATTGGCATTGAGTTAAATTAGGTTTAAGTACTAAAATTACTAACTGAAATATAACTCTTCATAAAACTACAGTAATATTATCAAACTAATAAAATAACTAAAAATGAAACTAATTTAAATGAAAACCGAAAATATAAAAGATTGAACACATAAAATACAACCAATAAAACTAATATCTAATACATTGATCAAATTCATAATTTGTCTGTTTAATCTTCAAATTACAAAATGTATTTCTTTGTGCATTTTTAAAATGCTGCAGAGTGATTCCATTAAATCACTGAATCGTTGTTTTGAATCTGTTCATTCAAATGATCTGATGCACTAAAATGAACCAGACTTCCTAATGTTTTGAAAGAGACAGAGAGAGCAGACGCTACTGCGAAATTATGCATGATCAGAATTAATTTCTTTGGGAATCCTTCATAATGCATAGTTGCATTCTTTTCACTGTAATGATTTGCACAAGAAATGATTTCTCAGTGATTTCCACAGAAACGTGCTCATGAATGACACCCGATTTCACAAAAACAGCGATGTTGTGTTTCGCTAATTGCTGGAATGAGTATCCACTGAAAACAGCATTGTTATGAACGAGCTGAAATCCTGTCAAACTCAATCTGATGTGTTTATGCACGCTTTTACATTTCAAAATGTTTTCCAGAGCGATGTTTAAAGTGTCACTTTTGATTGTGAAAATGAAGCGGCGCACATTAGCCGGCGTTATGAGCTCCGTCGGTTCCGCGCTTCCACCTCTGGGATCCGTGTGCCATTATTTTCTGGGTTCCTGGGTTTGGGATCAGAGCGGGGCCGAGACTTAAACAACAGGCTCTAAATGAAATGTCTTGTTGGATTTACGCCTCTCTTCACCTCGGGTCCCGGCGCGACCCTGCAGGCCACGCTTCTGAGCCGCGTTCTGATTGGCCGCTCTGAAACGGGGTGTGATGATGCGTGAGACTGTCTCAGGGGTCAGAGGTCAAATGCTCTGTCATCACTAGCGGTCAGTCACAGGTCAGAGGATGAACGGACAGGCACTGATAGAGACCTCACAGAGCGGGAAGCACAGGAGAATTATGGGTATGAGAAGAGAGCGCTGCCTCACGATAACTAAATCACCTTTATATTCCTGTTTAGAAGGTTTTATGGATGCTGGTATGAATTTAATAACTATTAATTTAGTATTTAGTTCAACTGGTTTTGCTTCAGGTGCTACAACTCGTATTGTGCTGATAATTCAATAATAATGTATTTAATATCTGGGTTGTATTTTCTTTAACATTATACAGTGAAATTCTGATGAATTTACATGAAAACACTGCTATTATTAGAGCTTTTATTAATGTTTTGAATTAGCTTTTTAATTTTAGCTTCATTTTTAGTTATTGTTTTATTTTTATTTTGTCTTTATATTCGTTTTTTTTATTATTATTTTTTAAAGTATTTCTAAATAGTTTGTTTTATTCCTGTTAGTCATTTTAGTATTTCAGGCAACACTTCAAAACATTGTTTAGTTTAAGTTTTTCACATAATATTTATATTTTATTTTATTTCAGCTATGGTATATTTCATTAAACTAACATAAATAAATAAATAAAATAAAACAAATACAACCAATAAGACGAGAAAACACTAAAACTGAGTCATAAAAAAAATGAATTAATATCAACATGAATATAATGATTACATTCACGTTAAAATATTAATTCTGATGAATTTATATCAAAACACTTATTTTTTTAATCTTTTAAATAAGCTTTTAATTTTATATTCTCAGTTTTAATTGTAATTGTAGCTTAATTTGTATTAATTTGTTTTATTTTTAATTTTTCATTTATTATGAATAAAACTGTAAATTACTAAAACTGATTCAAAAACATAAATAATTACATTCACATTAATATATTAATTCTGATGAATTTACATCAAAACACTTGTTGTTGTTGTTATTGTTATTAGAGTTTTATTAATATTTTGAATTAGCTTTTAATTTTATATTCTCAATTTTAATTTTAGTTTCATTTTAGTAATTGTTTTATTTCTAATTAGTCATTTAGATTTTTTAAGTTAATAAGACTAGAAAACGCTAAAACTGAGTCAGAAACATAAATAAACAAATAAATATTAACATGAATGTAATGATTACATTTATGTTAATATATTAATTCTGATGAATTTACATCAAAACACTGTTGTTGTTGTTGTTGTTGTTAGACTTTTATTAATATTTTGAATTAGCTTTTAATTTTATATTCTCAATTTTAATTTTTAATTTAATTTTTAGTATTTTTTTCTAATTAGTCATTTAGATTTTTTTTTAAGATAATAAGACTAGAAAACACTAAAACTAAGTCAGAAACATAAATAAACAAATAAATATTAACATGAATGTAATGATTACATTTATGTTAATATATTAATTCTGATGAATTTACATCAAAACACTGTTGTTGTTGTTGTTGTTGTTAGACTTTTATTAATATTTTGAATTAGCTTTTAATTTTATATTCTCAATTTTAATTTTTAATTTAATTTTTAGTATTTTTTTCTAATTAGTCATTTAGATTTTTTTTTAAGATAATAAGACTAGAAAACGCTAAAACTGAGTCAGAAACATAAGTAAACAAATAAATATTAACATGAATGTAATGAGTTATTACATCAATGTAAAATGTATTCTTCAAAATCAAACAGCGAGATTTATTAAGTGACTCAAAACGACTCTTTTCTGAATTGTGTTCCCGTCTCTCTCTAGGATGATTCCGTCAGTCAGTAAGACGTTCAGGATCAACGATCTGGCGGCGGGCCGCGAGTACGAGCTGTGTGTGTTGGCGGTGTATGACGACGGCATCACGTCTCTGACGGCCACACGCGTGGTGGGCTGTGTTCAGTTCCACACGGGAGCGGAGGCGGGTCAGTGCCGCTTCATCCCCAGCCAGTTCCTCGGCGGCACCATGATCATCATCATCGGCGGCATCATCGTGGCCTCCGTCCTCGTCTTCATCATCATCCTCATGATCCGCTACAAAGCTTACGGCGGGGCCGACGCAGCCAAAGCCAAAGCGCAAGGAGACGCCGGCGTAAACGTGCACTCACAGACCAACGGGAGTCGCCCGGGACGCTCCGGCTCGAAGCAGGAAGAGCATCCCGAGTCTCCCGGCGGGAAAGACTGCAAGGCTCTGGTGCTGCTGAAGATGGAGGAAGTGCAGGAGGAGCTCAAAGTCGAGCTACCGTCTGAGAAAGCGCCGCCGTTGTCGTCTCGGAGAGCCAGTCTGGGGGACGAAACGCAGACGGACAGCAGCCTGACGGGCTCCACCATGTCCCTGTGTCTGATCGGGTCCGGGGCCAACCCGGCCGAGCCCCCTCGGAAGGGGCCGCTGGCCAACATGGGGCTCCTGCCCAGCGAACTGGCCCGGACTCGGCATCGCTTCTCCTTCGACGGAGACTATGCTCTATTCCAGAGCCACAGTTACCCGCGCCGGGCTCGAACCCGCCGGCACAAATCCACCACCCAGCTCAACACAGACGTGTCACCGCCCTGCAGCCGGAGGGTGACGTTCAGCAGCACAGAGTGGATGTTGGAGAGCACGGTGTGACAGACTGAAGCACACACACACACACACACACGGACTGTCTACATATTGACGTTGTTGCAGTAACACACACTCCATTGATTCCTGTGTCCAGTTTAACACGTATCAAACATGACACAGCAAACCTAGTGAGCTGCCTACTTCGACGGTGTCTAAACATGCATTAAATTGATCAGAAGTGACAGTATAGACATTTATAATAAATAAATAAATGCTGAAAAATAAAATGCATCAACTGTGTTCAACATTGATAATAATCAGAAATGTTTCTTGAGCAGCAAATCAGCATATTAGAATGATTTCTGAAGTAAAATTCAGCTTTGATCACAGGAATAAATTACATTTTACAATGTATTCACATAGAAAATGGCTATTTTAAATTGCAATAATATTTCACAATTTTTACTGTATTTTTAATGCAGCCTTGCTGAGCAGAAGAGACTTCGACCCCAAACGTTTGCACACTAGCGTATATTTTTTGTTCCAGTGGTTCTCAAGTGGTTTTACATTAGATACAGACTCAAGATTTATTTTTATTTTCATGCACCAACATTTTTAATCGTGCAAAACTGATTTAAAATTGATAGTTCAGGTGAATTTACATCAATTTTTTTTTAGCTTAATTTTTTGTATTTTTAGTCTTTTTTAAGTATTTATGAATAGTTTTAGTTTTTGTACGTCTACTGTACTAAAACTTTTAAGATTTTTCACCTAATATTTGTATTTCTTTTTATTTCAGCTAACAAAAATATATTGCATATTTTTAGGTTAGTTTTAGTTTTATACAATTATTTATATGCAATTTTAATTTCAGTTTTAGTTTTATTTCAGTTAGCAATTTTAGTATTTCAATTTATTTCAGGCAACAACAACAAAAAACCTGTTTAGTTAAAATTTTTCACCACCTAATATTTATATTTTATTTGATCTCAGCTCCATTTCACTTAATTTTCTTTTAAATATTTTAAGTATATACTGTATATAGCAAATAATTATGACAAAATGACATTAAATTCAGATTAATTAGTATCTTGAATAGACATACTGGGGACCTTTGAACAACATCAACAACAAAAGATATGAAAAGTGTTTTCTCCTCCCTTCTATACTTTCACAATCTCTGTATTTCACTATCCTAACTATTTATGATTAGCTGCGTTTTATAATTCACTCTAATAATAGTGTTGCTCTAAGGATGAGACCTTTTTTAGGTCATGAAGCACCATTTAAGAACCACTGTATTGTTAACCTGTAACATGCTAATATCAAAATTTGTGTCATATGTGGAGTTCAGAGTGTTTCAAATCAATCATGGTTCAGATGCTGCATTAGAAGGCAGCTCCCTACGTAGGCGGCTCACTAGAGTTTGAAACAGAGCTCATGCAGTGTAGTATTTGAGAGCACAGTCTGACCCGTCCTGCCTCCTCCTGCGGTCCTAAAGAGAGTCCGTAACGCAGCGGTGCCTTATCTAACGACCAACCCACGGAGGATGCTGCTAGCTGAGGTCACAAACACACCCGTCCCGTCTGCACAGCTCTCTTTCGTCAGTCTTTTTGTTTACTACTGTATGTGATGCCAAGGGTGCAGAAGCAGGAGGAAGTGACTGCGTTTGTTTTGGGTGATGATACGCGTCCAGGTGAGCGCTGTGTGTGAATGTGTATATGTCCAATACTTTTCAAAGACTTTTGCACAGAAGACACGAGATATATACGGATACGTATCGCACCAGTCTATACAACAATAAAAAACGATTACGAAATAGATCTATACAAATAACATCCACTTTTTCAGGAAGAACGGACAAGGTTTTCTACAATACAAGGACGATTCGCAGCTGGATGGACTTCTTTCTGAGACGGTATTGTGCTGATGTGACTGTATCCAAAAAATCGTTTTTGTATCTGGCTGGTCTAGATAAAAAATAATGATTCAAAAAAAAAATCTAAAGAAATAAGACCAATATCGACAGCAACGACAAATACATATATAAGTATATTAAAATCTCTCGGTGTATGTGTTCTGAATATGTAAGTCATAGGTGACATGACTTTTTACGAAACATTTTGGAGTGCTGGCGTACGGTTTTTACATTAAAAACCACTGTCATCACCGATCCCCACGTTTAGCGTAATAAAGTTTGGACCATTTATGCCTCACGAAAAGGGGATTAAATTTTTTTGTGTGGGTTGACTGTATGAGGTGTTTTTGTCTTTTCTTCTTGCACATTTTCCTCACACTGAATGTGTCTGTAATTATGGGATCTATAACAAGCAACCAAAAATACTACGTCTAATTATGGTTTTGTGATGATTTTGGATGTTTTGGGTTTTTTTATCCAAACACGATAAAAAAAATAATAATTCTCAAATACAGTGTACAGTGGCTCTGCAGTGATCAAAATGCATTAATATAATTTTATGAAATACTCCTGTCTGTTATACTGTGAAAGATGCACATTATGGACAAAAATATTTGCGAACATCTTAGCTAATGTTTAAATTTTAAGTTCTATTTACATGCAACTAATGTCCTGCTTACTTCTTCTGTTAACCAAACCAGCCCTGATTTTATATTATTATTATTATTATTATTATTATTATTATTATTATTATTATTATTACAGTTTTATTTATTACAATTTATATTATCATTAATATGATTATTTAAACATTTTTTGTATTATAATTTGTATTAATTTTTATATTTTCAATTTAAGTTTTAGAAAATTACTGTTTTATTAGTTTTGTACTCTGAATAGCTTTATTTTTATTTTAGTTTTTAATTTCAGTCTGTTTTATTTTTTATATATATATATATATATTAGGGCTGTCAAATGATTAATCACGATTAATCACATCCAAAATAAAAGTTTTGTTTACATAATATATGTATGTGTACAGGGTTATATTTATTATGTATATATAAATACACACACATAAATTATATATTTAGAAAATATTTACATGTATATACATTTATATATTTATATTCTTATATTTTATATTATATATAAATATATTTAATATATAAACATAACATATTCTTCTTAAATATATACATGCATGTGTGTGTATTTATATATACATAATAAATATACACAGTATACACACATATATTATGTAAACAAAATTTTTATTTTGGATGTGATTAATCGTGATTAATCATTTGACAGCCCTAATATATATATATATATATATATTATTTTCTTTTTTCTTTTTATTTTTTTATGGTCTTACATAACTACTAAACTTATTTATTTCCGTTGGTCACCAAGGCAGCATTTTCATTTTTTATATTTTCATATTTCAGCTTTATGTCATATACCGAATTTTGTAATAGTTTTAGTAAACAGTAATAACACTGATTTCAACAGCTTCTTAGTTCCTAATTATCTTTATTTCTGCACATATAAATGTTCTGTTATTTACATTTAAAGCCTGTAGAGACACTCTTATCAAGAGCCACTTACAGTATAAAAAGTGCTTTAGCTTCACAAATGAGACCATTGTGATCAACAGATGGCAGACATGACATTTAGATCATTACCTGCTAGGAAAAGAAGTGCTGATTACAAAGAAATGTTCTAAACTATTAAAGTTCAACAGAACAACCGTGCAAATAAACAAGCTAGCACAAACATTTTTTTTTTTTTTTGAGTGCCTTTCCGCTGAATGGGTGCCATTTATGTTCCCATGATGTTATATATAAATATGCATTAAAATGAACTTAAAAAGAAAAAGAATGTATTAAGCAAAGTGCCCTGCACATTAATTTAACTGAAAATATAACATAATTTAAAACATTAATAAAAACTACCTTAAACACTTTATAAAAGTACACCTTGCTTGCATGCATATGTAGTGATTTTTTATTATTTATTATTATTTATTTATTTATTTATTTAATTATTAATTTGAACATGCAACCAACCATTCTGTTTAATAGACATTTTTCTGAGGGGAAAACAAAGAAATTTATATGTTTTTAAACCTTTTTTTTTTTTTTTTTTTTTTTTTTTTTTTTTTTAAGACGTGAGTTTTGGCAACTGGACTAAAAAAAAATAAAAAAAAAATGAAGTAAGGTTACTTGAGATGGTCCAATACAAATTTTGAAAAGTTACAAATGTGTATTATTAAAAATATAAAAGTGCTGTTTCCCTTAATTTATTTAGATTTTTTTATTTATTTAAAAAACTGTATTTGCTTTTTTTATTTTTATTTTATTTTTTAAAGAGTTACAAGCAAATGGCATCCATTTGGTGAAATGGACCTTAAATCTGTATGTTATTTATATTTTTTATATTTATTTTCACTTTATCCCTACTTTCATATTCTGAGAATTACTGAAGCATCATGGAATCTTCTGAATCAAGGTTAGAATGTTAAGAAAGCATCATTTGTTACATAATTTTATTTTTTCCTTTGTGTGTCCAGATCTTAACTCAGATGTTTTCTAGGAATCCAGTTGCTAATTACAGTTTCATTCCCTTCAGCAACAGAACGAATTCAAGCTTCCTCTGTTAGAGTTTTGTTGAGCAGACAGTGATGGATCAGCGAACCAGCTCTCCTCACAAAACATCCCAACATGCAGTGTGAGACATGAACGCAATTTACAAATCCATTAACATGTTAATGGTTCTTTTGACAGTTACGTCTCTAATTATCCTTTTATAGCACTAAAAAGGCAACTTGAAATTAAACCATTTGTTTATTGAAGAGATTCATTTATCATGCTGAGAGTATTCAACGAGCTCTTCAGATGTGTTCAAATCTGCATCGGCTTTTAATAGTTCAAATGCAGGGAGAACAATTCCATCAGCTGACAGAAACACTTCATTTCATTTTTAACAATTTACGTGCAATTATGATAAATTATAAATAATGCAAAATGATTGCCACTATTTCTAGCAGAGGAGACAAAAATATGAAAGCGACTATTTGCATCAAGTGAAAAAAAAGGATGTGCTATAAGTGTAAATAGACACAAATAGCAGCTCATTTACACTAAGTGCAAACAGCGATAGATGCTATTCATACAGCGTTAATAGAAATATTATTCTATTTTATAGCTACCCAACTTTGAAAACTAGAAATAGTTACCCAAAAATGAAAATCCGCAGAGAATGTACTGAATAAAATGTAGCTGTTTTTCCTTGATATTCTCAAGTATCACACTATATGAGTTATAAAAGCCTATCAAATAAGATACCAAAAAAAAAACATAAATGCAAAAGGTTTTTGTATATATATATATATATATATATATATATATATATATATATATATATATATATTGGCTAAAAGGTCCAATAAACTGATTTTATTGTTATTTATTTTTTAAACTGAAATAAAATAGATTTTTCTGATTAAGAAGGCAAAGTTGTGATAATGTTAGAAATGTGCATAAGAAATGTCATCAAAGCCTAATAATCCAAAAGAATCAAATATAATTTCCTACCAAATATTCTGTTTGAATCTGGAAGGTTAAAATAATGTTGCACATTACAGAAATTTGATAACAGCCTTGATACTGCTGCTTGAAAATTTCTTGAAAGAATTTACGCGGAAAACTGTGTGTGTGTGTGTGTGTGTGTGTGTGTGTGTGTGTGTGTGTGTGTTTGTGTTTGTGTGTGTATGTATGTGTGAGTGTTTCACTACACACTCTCTGACACAAAGGCTGTAATCATCAGAGAGCTGGAGTGAATGTAAATTTTCCCTTACATGCTTGTAGCTCTTTCTTTTCAAGTCTTCATAATTGTTGTTTTAACGTTTGTCTTTTGACAGCAGAATCTGACAGTGCAGTGTCAACAGGCGCTCGTTTATTCCTCACAAAACACTAACTACTTACTCATTTCAGATGGGAGAATGTTGCTGTTCTGTTTGCTAAACTCATTTAACAGTGGTGTTGTTGAACAGAAGCTCTCTCTGTGTTTGTGTGTTGAAGCGATGCTGCTGGATCCGGCGTTACACACTAGTCTAACAGTCCTGTTCATTATTCTGCTCTTTTCATTAAGTAAACCTCTGCATACTTGTTTGACTGTAGCTATGGTTTCATCCACATATTTATATGAAAAGTTTGGGATATTGCATTAAAAAACCCTGGATTGCAATGCATATTTAAAAATGTGCATAACGTATACGTTCAATGTACAAAGAAGACATGCACATAAATTATGATGGAAATACATTCACAGAATAAATTTATCAGTGCACAAAAAAACCTGAATTTGCATCAAAAGATTGTGTAATTTATATATATATATATATATTATATATATATATATATATATATATATATATATATATATATATATATTTAATAATAGAACTCATTAATATTCTTTATTATTTGAACATTTATTTATTTATATTAGATGTATTTATTTCGTTATACATATATTGAATATGATATATACATGTAAATATTTTTATTTTATTTATAGTATATATATTATATAAATAAAATTCTAAATATTGAAAAATATAATATGATAATATACAATATATATAGAATTATAGAATTATAAAAATGTGTATTATAAAATATACATTATAAATATATATATATATATATATATATATATATATATATATATATATATATATATATATATATATATATATATATATATATATAATAAAAATAAAAATATATACACAATTAAATTTCTATTCATATGTATGTATATTTAGAGATAAAAATTGATAGTTAATTAAAATATATGAAAAATTTATATAATATATGTTTATTTTTATTATTGATTTTATATATGTTTTCTGAATAAATATCTTGATGGGGAAAAAAGATCATGTGATTGATTTGATTGATCTGATAAGATGAAAATGGTGCTTGATTCGCAAATGTATTATCTGATATTCCCTTTTTTTGCATAAGTTAAATATGCAAATTTTGATACACACAGTAGCTGCTGTCATTCTTAAGATGGTGAATATTGTA
Source organism: Cyprinus carpio (assembly GCF_018340385.1). NCBI lineage: Eukaryota > Metazoa > Chordata > Actinopteri > Cypriniformes > Cyprinidae > Cyprinus > Cyprinus carpio. The sequence goes on from NC_056611.1 coordinate 26,552,272, forward strand.
TGTAAATGAGTGTGGGCGGTTGTATGTTAATGAGCTCAAGGTTATCATGTCTTATTTTATGCTTTAGTTTCAGTAAATGTTCTGTGCGACCTACAGATTCTCACATCTAACCGTCTTACCTCAGAAAAGCACCAAACACTCTATTTTCTCTTCATCTGAACCTCCATATCCTGCTGTTTTCTTAGTTATTCTAAACCTGTTATTTTCCTGTAATCAGCAGTGACCTCCTGGCGTCATCATCCGCGGCACTTACCCAGCATGCACTGCTCTCGAACCCTCATTATGGCAGGATAGCGATTTCTCCTGCTTTCCACCCTGTGGGGCAGACAGCCAATCAGCTTGAGAATAAACGCCCACATGACACACAGGAAGAGTGTCAGCCACCCTGTGCTACTTCCTGCTCTGTCTCATCTCAGCATCCTGCTATAGTCACGATCAGGTGAGTCTGAGTCCGTCTGAACACGGAGAGGGCAAGAGGTTTCACAAAAACAACCAGCTTTAATTAAATTAACAGGTTTTCTCAACATCTGGATGGCTTTTAGTGAAGAACTGTCTGCTTTTGTCAGGTTAGTGGCATTAAATATTTAAAGCACATAGTAAGTATATCTACCAGTATCAATATTTATAAAATTAATCATCTAAATCTATTACTTTTGGACATATAGAAATTCACACATTCATATTTATTTGGTGTTTTCTGTACAGGCCGATGCGGACAGACACATAATTAACTAAACAAGTATATTCTTTATTTATTTGATGCTTATTTAATTTTACACACACACACACACACACACACACACACACACACACACACACACACACACATATATATATATATATATATATATATAATTGTACTATATCTTCATTTGTATATTATTTATATTATACACTGATGCTTATTTATATATAAAATGTTATTTTTAAATAAAATATTTATTTATTTGTTTATATTACATTTATATTAAGGTGTGTGTATGTGTGTTAAATAACAAATACTTTATAATTTAATAATAAATAACATTATATTCTTCATTTTTAATGCTTATTTTAGATGTATTTAATTATATGTATATATATTAATATATAACATATTATTTTATTTATTTATTTGATGCGTATTCATTTTAGATGTATTTAATTATATATATTTATGAATAAATTGTGTATGAATTTATAATATACAATATATGCTTTTAACATTTACATATATATATATATATATATATATATATATATATATATATATATATATATATATATATATATATATGTATTTATATATATATATATATATATATATATATATATATATGTATATATATATATATATATATATATGTATATATATATATATATATATGTATATATATATATATAGTTTCTGTCTCCCTTTTGATTATGTCATTTGGTTCAGGTGTGTGTCATTAATTATCCTCATTTTTCCTCATATTCAAGTTGTGTTCATTTAACTGTTTTCTGTCCAGTCTACTATGTCCCTATGCCTGAAATGAGCTGTGATTGGTCGATTTACGTGTCAATCAGAGGGTTTCTTCCTGTCATGTGGGCGGTCCTTGGTCAGAATGAGCTGCAGAGAGTCGTGCAGGTGTGAATATAAATGCAGCTTGATGCAGTAATGAAGGGTTTGTTCGGAGACCTCGGCTCACACAGAAGGTCAAAGTGAGATGCTGATTCTCTCTTAATAGTTTTACTCTTAGCAAAACACGTTTACTTTATAACCTCTTGTTTTTGGCAATTTTACCCAGGGCTTTAAAAGCAAAGCTAACCTTCACATCGGCTCTTCAGAGTGAGTAAAATGACTCAATTATGTGCTTTCTGAGCTACTTTACATAAATCAGAACCAGCTAGTAATCTTAATGAAGGTTTAGTGTTGATATTTTAGTGTTGTCAGGCGGCATTTCTGTTTATCACTGCGTTTGTGATTTCATTTCACCTTGAGATGAGAAGCTGCTCATTAATGCAAACGCACAGGAGTGCGAACGCATTGACATCTTTAGCTATCCGCACATAAACATCTCAATAACCTCCATCTCCTCTCTAGACGTTACCCAGCATGCATCGCTCTTAATCCGTTTCATCATTATGGAGATAAATAACTTTGTCTCCATTTCACGACAGGGATATGGTTATTGCTTGTGTGTCATTTAGCAAACATGGGTTTTTATCCATTATGACGGGACACACGCCACAGGGTTCAGAGTCGAGCTCAAGGGCAAATTGTCAAAAATAAGACCAAATATCTGAGAACTGATGAAACCAATGGACAAAACTGCACATTTTTAAAAGGGACTAGTTGGGGGTTTGTTTGAAAGTCAAAACAACAAACGTGTGTATAAAAGTGTTATTTATGAACACATACAGTGTGTTTTTTGTTTACATGAAAAACCAAATTATAACGTTTAAGTGCAAGAAACTTAAAAGAGAAGAAAGTTTAGAATAATTTTTGATTTTTTAAAATGTTTTTGAAATATGTCTCTTCTGCTCACCAAGGCTGCATTTATTTGATTAAAAATACAGTAAAAACAGTAAAATTGGGAAATATTTTTACAATTTAAAATAACAGTTTTCAATGTGACTATCTGTTAAACTGTAATTTATTTCTGTGATCAAAACTGTGTTTTCAGCATCATTACTCCAGTCTTCAGTGTCACATGATCTTCAGAAATCATTCTAATTTCTGATTTGCTGCTCGAGAAACATTTCTGATTATTACTGATTATTATCAATGTTAAAAACAGTTGTTCTGCACAATATTTTTGCTGAAATCATCATACAAAAGGTTAAAAAAAATAACACTTTTATTCACCAAGCAGAGATTTTCAAAATTGTCAAAGACATTGATAATGTTACAAAAAAATGTATTTCAAATAAATTAAAAGTTATTTTGAATTTTCTTTTCGTCTGTGAAACCTGAAAAATAAAATGTAGCACAGTTTCCACTAAAATATGAGCTGTTTTCAACATTGATAATAATCAGAAATGTTTCTTGAGCAGCAAATCAGCATATTAGAATGATTTCTGAAGATCATGTAAACACTGAAGACTGGAGTAATGATGCTGAAAATTCAGCTTTGATCACAGGAATAAATTACATTCTGACACCTATTCAAACAGAAAACAGTTATTTTAAACTGTAATAATATTTTGGAGTATTATGCTTTTTACTGTATTTTTGCTCAAATAAATGCAGCCTCTGTGAGCATAAAACCGTTATTTTAAAAAATGAATTACTCCAAACATTTGACCGCTAGTATAAATGCTGTAGATTACGAGGAAAGTGGTGCACTTTGGAAAGTTTCTCAAACTTGTGTTCAGCGTTTGGAGAAACTTGTGATCTGAAAGACTCCTAATAGACTCACTGGAAGATGTGAACAAACTCCAGATCAAAGCCGTGCACAGGATTGCTTCTGAAGATGAACCCGGAGGCGCGTCTATAACACGGACCCTCATGTCTGATTCTGTACAGACCGCGAGAGGACACAGCCTGGAAACTTTGTAAGCTGCTGTTTTATGTTGTTTATGTGAACATTTTTACATTTAATCTCATTTTAGCCCGTATTTAATGTATCCCAGAATCTATTTCAACAAGCTCCGAGAAAGAAAGAAAAACACTGAAAATGATGGAAAACTCTGTTGAAATCAGCTGAGACGAGTTGCATGTGCACTTAATATTAATATTTAATTTGTATATACAATATTAGATTTCAGGGACACGTCCCAAACTAGTTAAAGTTTCTCTCTTGTGTGAAATAGGATTGAATTTGCGCGAGCATGTGGATTGGATTCCTTGCACATAACAGCGTGACCCTGACGCTCTCCAAGGCTTTGTTCACACTGCTTGGAAATCTGATTTGTTTTTTAAATCCAATCTTTAGGATTTACTGTCGGTTTTCTTCTGCAGCTACTGTGAATAGCTGTCATCTTGGAAAGAAAGTGTGGAAAATTTAAAATTTTGTCATTCCCTGTTAAAAATAAAGCTGTAAAGCTCAAGCGGTCCGGCTTGGAGACAAACTAGACCAGCTTAGGCTGGTTTAAGCTGATTTTTCAGCAGCATTGTGTCCATTTCGCATCATGAGACAACACGAGCATCGCTGGCATAAGCCTACTGTATTTCACAAATTCATACGTTACCTGAAACCGCAAATATACTCTCATTCACTCTTACAACTGTATATAGGTGTGGATTGGGTTAAAAACAAACACACAACATTTGTGTGGACAGTCACTGAAACTGTAAATAAATCCCATTTATTCAAATTGCATTCTTTTATATAAACATTTATATGTATACTGTATGTACATTTATTTTATTTATTAAAATATATATATATATATATTTTCTTCAATAAATTATTTTTATAGATGATTCACCATTAACTATTTTATTAATTAATAACAAAAAGTAAACAATTATTCATTTATTTGTTAATTTTTGTACTTTTTTATTAATGTGCTCTAATTACATTTTCCTTCATAAACAACATACATTTCATATGTATATCTATATTTATTTTATTTATAAATATATATATAATTATTCAATAAATTATTATATTTATATTATAATAGATGTTTCAGTAACTATCTAAAAATAATAAAAAAGTAAACATTTATTTATTCATTCATTCGCTTTATTCTTTATGTATCCTAAATACATAATTTTTTGCAAGTAGCATATAAACTTTTTTTTTTTTATTAAATGCTTCACCAATGAATTTTTTTAAATATATTTATTTAATTAGTAACATTTATTTATTAATTTAGTTATGAACAAACATTCTTCCAGTGCATTATTTGTTATTATTACAATATTTGTTCATAGTTATCTGTTCTTTAATAATCTTCTCAAAATGTTAGCACTAAACTAGACTTTTGAACATACAGAGAACATTCATAAATAACAATTGTTTTTTAGAGCATTCTGTTTGCTAGGGTGATTGTAATTTTTTTTCTTAGTCCTTATCATATGAAAAACCTTATGTATGTGTGAAATGGTATAGAGATACAGTACTTGGTTCACAGTATAAGCCAAATAGATAAAACCAGAGTAAAAGCAGATGTTTGCTGCCTGCTTGAAGGAGATCAGAGTCTGATCTTTGGTCAGGATCTAAAATGCCTCATTTCAGGCTCACTGCAGGCTCACGGATGATTCTCCTTCAATCTGCAGGCCGCACAGAGACGAGAAACGCTCGGAGAGTTTTCCCGAAGGCGTTCTCTCTCTGCCTGCTGGGAGTCATTAATTTAAGTCAGAGCTGCCGCCGTCAGCCAATAGAAACGTCCGTCATCTGCCCCGCTCGTTTGCAAGAGCCATTAACTTTTGTTGCAATACGCAAGTTTCTGGCTGCAATAAAAAAGACGCATTAAACATGCAAGACATGTAATTCTTTCCATTCCTCAGAGGTGAAATGGAGAAAGCAAGATGTCAGCAGCAGAGTTTTTGTTCAGCGTCTGAGCCAAAGGGAAGCGCTCTCAGCGTAAACAGCACGTTTATGGTCATTTTCCTAATGTGTCAGGCAGCTGGGTCATGTGCAGCAACACTGGCTCTCGGCGTACAAGTCAGACTGTCAGAATAAAGGGAGAATTATCTCAGTCTCTCTGAATAATGCTGCTGTAAGTCTGTGGGTTTCGGAGGCTTTTTGTTTGACTGTCCTACTTTGAAAAATCAGCTAACAAGTGAAAAATTCTGTCTACATAATTACATACAGGCGAATGTAGCTGCGAAAATCAGCCTAATGGCAGAGTTTTTTCCCCACACACAATTTCCATATTTTCTCTTTGTTTCTTTTTTTTTTTTCTTTTTCCCAGTAGCATGATTTTTGATTGCACTAGTTTTACTGAAGGAATCCTTGAGGAGGGATTTGAAGTGCAGTCTACCACGCTTCAGGCTTCAAGGGCCCTTCAGAGACTGTTATTTTTCATTTAAAAATCTATTTCGTGTGAGATTCTTCTCCTAAAATTCCTCAATAAACGAAAAAAACACTACAGCAAAAAAAATGACTGTCCATGACATAAATTGAGTTCATATTGAAAACTTTTAATTGCAAACTTTGAATGGAAATCTAAGCACATTTTGAGATGTTAAAGCAATAGTTCATATAAAGATGAAAATTTGCTGTAAATGTGCTCACCCTCAGGCCATCCAAGATTAGGATGAGTTTGTTTCTTCATCAGATTTGTAGAAATGCAGCATTGCATCAGTGTCTCAGCAATGGATGCTCTGCAGTGAATGGGTGCCGTCAGAATGAGAGTCTAAACAGCTGATAAAAACATCACAATAATCCACAAGTAATCCACAGCACTCCAGTCCATCAGTGAACATCTGGAGAAGACAAAAGCTCTGTGTTTTTAAGAAACAAATCCAGCATTAAGACACTTTTAAATAAAATACGAATCCATAAAACCCAAAAGCTATTCTTTTATGGCATCACTGCAAAACCCTCTTTAGGATCCGTTATTTTTATAGAGACAAGTTTCAGGGACTTTATTCAGGAGAAAATCTTGAGCAGAACGCCTTTAATCTCATTAGTGAAACAATTGAGCTTTTGGCAATCTCATTTGGGATTTTATTTCCCTGTGGGCCCAAACACATAACCAAACTCTGGATGTGTCCTCTGTCTTGTTTTAATGTTGGAACAGGATCTTTAGGATGCGCTGGGCTTCGCCAGTTTATTACTAAAGCAAATATTTACTCTGTTCAACTGCAGCGCAGACAAAATCAAAAGCCTACGGCATTCATTAGAACAGCTTGTCTGGCTCATAAATATATTTAGAATATTTACATTTACTCTGGAAATGTTTCTAACCACAAATTTCCATTTCTCAAGCAGCCAAGAAAGAAACGAGTACAGGGTAAAACATGGCGTCTTAATTTCTCCATTACTCTGTTATGCAAAAAAGGCCAAAATGTGACTGGTTCCAGTCCAAATGCACAACAATCGATAAACCGAAGAGAATGCATGACCCTTCCAGACAGACGTTTAACCCTCAAACCAAAACATTAATAATGATGTGTTGACCAGTCACGCCAGAGGTCAGATTTCAGGGCGTCAGGTATTTTTATGCATCCTCGTAGAGGACATACTGTGTGATATTTAATCCTTCAGATTAAAACCATACATTGTCATCATATCAAAGAGGCTTTTCCTGTTCCTCTTGTAATCATACACCTGCCTCCTCCTGAGAGACATACAGCCTTCTTCATGCAACACAAATCACTATGGCAACAGCCGGGATGAAAATTACCTCTCTTCCGAGCTGGATATCGACAGGAGGAGACGAGAGCGAGAAAGAGGCCGTGTAGGCTTTGCTGTGCATTAGCACCCAACAATTTCACTAAACACTCTCGCTGACAGAAAACATCCACAACGCAGTTTGAAATGTCAGCTGACTGTAATCATCCGTCTCTGTTCTGACGCAGTTCGCACGCGCAAATCATGAAATTCATGGTTGTTAAAGGAAATCTGCAGGGGGTCTGCAGGAACCTGTAGCTAATGTCAGACGTGAAAAACACAGGCTGAAGCGAGATGTTTAAACCTTCATTCATGCATCAGTTGTGTTACTGTAGAGGTAGCGTGTGGGGTTTTTACAGTGCAAAGCAGATGTGTTTACGTTAATATGTACAGTTCAGCTAAAGGGAATCGTGTGGATAAAGATCTGGGCTGTTAACTGAAAGGTTGTAGGTTCAGATCTCAGGAGGGTTGATCTATAACTATAGAGTTCACTTAAACACTTAAAGCATTATGCAGATCTGCTGTTTAAAACCCACACAGTTAGTTGTATATATGCCAATGCCCTAACTATGTCATAAACAGTGGAGGATTTTTTTTTTTTTTTTTGAATTAAGTAAAGGATTTAAGGGGAAAAAATAAAATAAATATACTGTATAAATCTTTTTTTTTTTTTTTTAAATATGCACACATTCACTCTTATTCATATTCCTAATATGTCAAAATCGAAAAAATGGTGAATTGTTTTTTGTTTCCTCACATCAAGTTATGAATTATGTAAATAATTAATCCTATATTATTTCAAAATGGCGAAATTTGACAAAAAGTAGGGTAGTTTGTATCACTGGATATAAGACCGTTTAACGTTTATATCTTAAAACAGTTCTCAGATAATAAATGTTAAGATATTTACATATTTACTTTTCCACACCAAGAACAATAGCTATAAAGATAACAATATTTAAGAATAGCAGAGTCACAACTATAACGATAAAAGCACAGAGAAATTATATCAATGGAATCACTTTCAAATTTTTTTTTTTTTTTTTTTTTTTTCAGCTGATGAGCGATTAAAAACTTTGACAGCCAATCAGAATCAATCCTGCTGGAGAATTTAAAGTGGTAGATGAGCGTTTGCTTAGAATAAACAGACGATATCGTCTGCTGCTGTGGATGTTGTGTCTTTGAATGTCTTTGGAGTGGAAGATGAAGCTGTGAGGAGCATCAATGCACTGAAGCTGAGCTGCAGAAACACGCTTAACACGAGTCCAGAGTCCAGACAGAAGCAATGCACCCTGGGAATCAAGTGCAGCATTTTTCCCCAATCAGACGCTGATTATGAATGTGAGAGGACCCTCGGCTCGAGCATTGATGGCTTCTCTGTCATTTTTACACAGTGGACACACTTGAGATTGTTTGGCAGCTCGGTGAGAGGGCCTCTGCTGAACTGGCGAGCCAAACAAATCAGCAGCTCACAGTCAGTGCGGTGATCACCAAAAGCACATTCACAGAGGATGATGGGTGGACGGATGTCGGCTCTCTTTTATTAAAGCTCATCTCTGCGTGTAATTGGCTCAGAGATGGCTGATAATCTGCCGTGGAAGATATTTGTCTCCGACTTGTTCCGTGTCCTTCTCAGCTGGAGCCAAATTATCATACTCTCAAAATGAAGATCTATTCCTGGAATATTCTTGGAGCAACACCGAATCATCAGACGGATTGCATTAATATAACTGTTTTAATTCTTCATGTCTGCTCACCAAAACGTCTGAAAAACTGTGAACAATAATCAAATATTCATGCCATCTGGAGTCGTGGCGTCTTGATAGTTCAGGAATTGGGACGGTTATGCAATAATAGCAGGTTTAATTGGATTAGTACATAGCAGATCTTTGAATCTGGATCACATTACAGCCTGTTTTGACAAAGAAACACTCACTGCTTTAAGCGTAATTTGGCAACACCTTACAAAAGGGTTCCAGTTGTATCTCCAATTCAGTTTTTTTTTTTCCCGCCACGGAATATTTAATAAAAAATTAATTGTGACTTTTTATCTAGAGTTTCTCAGTTTATATCTCTCAATTAGGACTTTGTTTGTAAAATATTAACTTTTTTCCTTGCAATTGTGAGATTACATCTTATAAAAGTTTTTTTCATGTCTCCTCTGTGGAATAAAAAAGTGACTTTTTATCTCACAATTCTAAATTGCTTTCTCACAATTGGAAATCTCACAAGAAAAAAAGGCAAATTCTATTCAAGTTCTAATTCTTTTTTAATTTCCAACACATAATAAAAAATGTAATTGCATCTTTTTTTGTAACTATGTTTGTTCGTTGTTGTTGTTTTCTTGCAGTTGTGAGATAATGACTCACAATTGGGACACTTCTTCTCAGAATTGCAAATTTATAATTCTGACTTTAAAAAAAAAATGTGAGGATAAAAGCTAAAAAAAAAAAAAGGTTCCTGTAGTGAAACAGGCTTCTATAGTCAACAACATTCAATTAAAAATACTTCTAAAGCATTTATTAATCTTAGTTCATGTTCATTTTAGTGTTTACAAATACATTATTCAAATCAAAAGTTGTATCTATGAATATTATTTAATGGACCTGATCTAACATTTGCATTTTTATTAATTAACTTTAACAATAATTAATAAATACTGTAACAAACATATGTTTCATTAACTAATGGGTTATTGTAAAGTGCTGTTACCCAAAAAGAAAACATTTGCGAAAGAAAATAAAATAAACGTAATTTAAAGTGTATTCTTATATATTTCACAATTTGATTTAAAATTGTTTTAAGGGTGTTTAGATGGAAAACAAGTCAACAATAATGATCACTGAAATGAAATAATGAAAAATAAGCACTGTGTTTTACCTTTATACCTGCCTAAAATCTGTCAGTTTTTTCAGGTGATGCCTGCAGATTGTGGACGTACTAAACAAACTTCATTGGGATGAATAGAAATGGGAACGTACGGCTCTCTCCTGGTACACTGAAACTCACCGGACCGAGGAACGTCAAAAGATGTCTCTGGAAATTTCACTCTGTAAGTTGCTTCAGATAAAAGTGTGTTCTTAGAGATGAGAAGCTATAATATTCACCAAAGAGAATAAATACATCAGAATAGCTGAATTATGAGCTCTGTGTTACATTTCATCTCTTGTAATCTGACGAAACATCATCTGATGCTTGCTTGGCATGAATTTTGGATGTTGTATAACACCTTAAAGCTTGCATTATAAAGTCTTTACGGAAACTTTAGATAAAGTTAGGACAAATGGGAGCGTTGCACTCAAATCCTTTGCCGGCGGCAAAACAGCAGATGATGATATCGATCATGCAAAAATAAGTTTTCCTCCTCTGTCTTGTATTATTAGCATCATGACCCGGTCCCTGACTGTTTCCATCTGTCATCAAGCGCTCAGTCAATGTCAACATGCATGTTGAGCCAAAGGCAAGTTGGGACGCCTTTTCAGAGTTTTATGATTCAGTTTGTGGGACAAAATGTCAAAACTGTTCAATTCAATTTGTCAGAGCGAGAATCCATGGCTTGATTCCTGACAGAGGAATAGAATATGACTAATCTCAGATCTAATCTCATCGCTGGGGTGCCAAATCCTTCTCTGACTTCACTTTCCAGACACATCAGTCATTTCTCCAGCTAATGATTTTAGCCATTATATTTTCATCCGTCAAAACAGTTAAATGTTTTCTGTGCGAGCAGAGGATTGGTTTTAATAACTGAGGCAGGACATCAGATTTAACCCTTTTGGTTCAATGCAAATCTGATCAGCCGGCTGGATGTGCATTAGTCAGGTTTTGTAGTTTTGTGTTGCTGTCTGGCACTGAAGAACATGGAATCTGATTGGAAACTAAATACTGTCTAATATATACATTATATACTGCCACCGCCTTTTAAAGTGCAATAAGAAAAGAGCAAGAATTTTGCATCGTAGATGTTCAAATTGCATTGTTGTGCATGAATCACTATGTTGCTTGACTAATTCAGTAACTGACATCATTATCATCTCAAAAACAAATACAGTTGTTCTGCATTTTTAAAGCAAATTAAGCATAATGTGTCAGGAGCTATATGTTAAAATCATGTTGATATTGCATATGGTTTATTTGCATTCAGTATTGCACAAGGTTATTTTTATGTCTGACCTAGGCTGAATTAATTATATAAGAATACAGTCAAATAGACAGTGAAATATTATTATAATGTAAAAGAACTCTTTTCTAAGTGAGTATATGTTAAAATATAATTTATTCCTGTGATCAAAGATGAATTTTTCAGCATCATTCCTCCAGTCTTCAGTGTCACATGATCTTCAAAAATCATTCTAATATGCTGATTTGCTGCTCAAGAAACATTTCTGATTATTATCAATGTTGAAAACAGTTGTGCTGCACAATATTTTTGTGGAAACTGTGATGCATTATATTTTTTTTTTCCAGAATTCTTTGATGAATAGAAAGTGCAAAAGAACAGCATTTATTTGAAATCGAAATCTTTAGTAACATTATAAATGTCTTTACTGTGACTTTTGATCAATTTAATGCATTCTTGATTAATAAAAGTTTTAATTTCTTCAAAATAAAAATCTTTAAAAATCATACTGACCCCAATTATATATTTTAGAACATTAGAGTGCAAACATTAAATGTTAATTTACAAAAGAGGTACTTTAAGCATTGTAAATAAACGATTTGTCTATTAATATTGTTTAATGATTTTGGAAATGCTGTTAAATTGTAACATGTTTGAAAAATGTGTTATAATTTAAAAAATGCAGAATTTCTCAATAATTATTTAATTCCAATTTGAATTATGATTCTATATCCAGTTTGAAAGCTCATTTGAAGTTCAGGAATTTAATAGGTTTGTTCAGTTCTGTTCTGAATGCTGCTCATCCCTGTATTTCACACGCTCTGCTCGGCTCATGTGTATTTTATATTTTGGCAAATGTAGGCTTATCTGGGAATTCCATGCATGCTTAAAATTAAAACCAGCTTCTTTCAGAAATGGTGTGTCATTCTGAACATATTCTGTCAGTCAGAGATTCTTTGAAAACTATTTCACGGTCAAGGCTTCCACAGGATTTTTTTTTTCTTAGAAATCAATTTCTCTCTCTCTCTCTCTCTCTCTCTCTCTCTCTCTCTCTCTCTCTCTTTCTCTCTCTAGATCTTTTATTTTTCTACAGTATCTCGTTAATGCTTCAAAGTACAAATTACAAGTTCATCGTTTAGTGTTAGTAGTTGAATCATTTCACTCACACAATAAGAGTATTGTGGGATCTTCAGCCGTATATTTGAAATGCAAACGCTCCTTTGAGACACTCCGAGAACTTCATTATTGTTCGGTGTCATTCCAATTTAGATAAGAGAGCAGTCTGTCTAATGCCACTGATACAGCTCGTCTAAGTGTGGCTGCAAAGCTCTGATAGCTGTCAGAGAGAGAATGGAGCAGAGGATTATGGGATTGAGGCTGTGTCTCACTCTGAGCTGATGATCTAACAGGTGTTTTTGGTGAACAGGTGTTTGAAAATGAACATGTCTTTTAATTACAGGAGCTCTTACTGTGGTCACGGGCTGCTGTCAGGGATTTGACTGAATCACAAAACTGTGTATCATTGCAAAGAGGTCTTATTAGAGGTAACTAAAACTATAAAAATACTTAAACTGAAATAAATTAAATTTTTTGTTTATATTTTAATTTTAGTTGAAGTTTTAGTAATTTTGCTGTGGTTTTGTAATTTTTAGTAGTTTTGTTAAAAAAAAGAGAGAGAGAAATGTCTACATATCTTTTCAAATAAAATTTATTCCGTTTTAGTTAATTTTTCAAGTTAAACTAAATGAAAATGAGAATTATTATTATTACTAGCAAATAACTGAAATAAAATATTTTACAATTGCTTGTTTTATTTAATCTGCTTACAAAGACAAAATTTCTCAACTCTTTTTTTAACATATATGTAGTTTTTATTCATTTTTATGTCATTAATAGTTATAATTTTTCATTTCAATATTAATTTTTAGTAGCTATTAATTTTTAGTTTAGGTATAATACATTTATATATGTTTTATTTAAATTAAACTAAAAAAAAAAAAAAGAAACATTTTACCTCGTAAAATAGCTGAAACAAAATATAATTTAAAAAAAAAAAATTATCTTATTTCTTCTATTTTAGAATGTTGAGAAGAAGTTTGCCTCGGGAAATAACTGAAGTAAAATAATTTTATTTCAGCTATTTTCCAAAGCAACAATTCTGATTTTCATTTAGTTTTACTTAATAAATGAGCTATATAGACATACAGTATGTAAAAAAACATGAGAAAAACACACAACAAAAGTACTAACACTTTAACTTAAATTAAATAGAAGAATGCAAAAATAAAAACATGAATAAAACTATAATAGTAGGCTCAGTGATACTGCAGTGGGGAAAAATGTAGTTGGTTGACATTATATTAATAATCACAGCAAGCTCATTTTGATTTCTCATTTTGTTTAATGAATTTATGCAAATGATCAGATGAGTGATGTTAGTTAGACATGACTCAGGAAGCGTAAGTTTTGGTTTCACGCGCATATGCGACTGCATTAACATCCCAGTCATTAGCCGCATGAGAGGAGGAGGAACTTATGCATAATTCATGAGATTCTGATTAAAGCAGCAGAGCTCCGCCCCTTCCTGTCATCATGGCAGCAGCAGAAGTGCCACAGTCATGCATTATAGATGCAGCAACAGCCACCTGACATGCTCTCACGCTGAGAGCGACTTCCTCGCGCCGTATGCTGCATGCTGACACGATCGATGTGAAGACGCAGGCCACAAATCCTGGAGCCCATCTGACACCAGCCACTTAAAAACTAATTACAACCACCGATTTACCTTATGAAGCCATCAGGGTTTGCAGTGCTCATGTAAATTCACTGCACGCCTCTGGAGATCCGAGTGCATTGTTTCTAGTGTTTGCTCTACAAATTCAATCTGTGGCATATTATTGACTAATTGCCTTGAAAAACATATGCAAATTAACACAACGGCGTAATCACTTCTTCATTTTTTATTTTTTGCATCCTGCAGGACCCTGAATGTCTTCTCTCTCCATTACAGCTCCGTAATTGTAAACAGCATTATAATACTGTTTTTTATTCCAGAATGGACTGGAGTTTGGGGCAAGCAATGCCAAATAATTAAAATGCACAAATGTCCCACCGTGTGAAACCACCCACCTGGCAACATGCGAGGGCAACAGCTGGTCAGACATCTCACGCTGCTTAATTACCGCTGACATTCCCGCGGCTCTTAATAAAGGTACATGGAAATGACATGAAAAGAATTTGCAGTCTTACAGCAGTGTTCCTGCTTGACAGCTGGGAAATCAGGCTTTAGAGATCAACAACATGACCAAAGTTTTGCATTGCAGGATTTTACAATACACTCTCAAAAAAAAACAAAAAAAAAAAAAAAAACAATGTGCATATACGTTAAAGGATCATATTTGTACTTAAAGTCTACATATTAGAACCTTTTGTAAGGGTACTGCCCCAGAGACAGCTTTTGTACCTTTTTTTTTGCTCAGAGTGTATATATATTTTTTTTTTCAGTGCTGCAAACTATACAGAAAATTGCTTTTATACTAAATTACTAAATAATTATTTGGTAATAGCTGTTTTTGATTAATCTACTGAATTAAATGCTAATAAAATTAGCTTTGTCTCCTTTGAGCAAAACTACCATTCAAAAGTTTGATATAATTATTGTGGGATATGGAATAAAGTTTGTTTAATGTCTTTCAAAGAAGTCAGTTATGTTTCCCAAAGCTGCATTTATTTGATAAAAAATACAGTAGTATATTTTTATTATATTATATTGTAATATTATTTTATATTATATTATATTTAAATTTAACTGAAATAAAATTAAGGAATTTTATTATGTGTTTATATATATATATATTTTTTTTTTTTTTCATTTAAATTTGGATCTGCATTTTTGTTATTTTTTGTTACTTTTATAATGTCTAAATATTTTTCTTTTTTTACAAATGTTCATATTAATTTATGAATATATTTATATATTCATATTCAGATATTAATATATTAATTCTATTAATTAATTTTGTTTGTGTTTCCAGTGTGACAAACAAACCACAGTCAAGTTTTCTTTTCTTCACTTTTGTACACAAACTTAAATGCTGCAGTTTGAAACATTTAGTATTGTTTGCTGCATACAGCTTGTGCTTGTTACAAATTAGTAGGTACTGTATTGCACTGCAAGCAGAATGCTAATATCTTACAGTATTTTAAACAGCTTCAATTTATGCAGTATTGCATGCAATATTCTGCCACCTGAGGACAGATTTTCGTCTCCATCTGTTAGCAGCTAATCGTTTTCCTCTGGGATGCTCCTGTAAGGTTTCCTCACTCACTTCTGGCCATTAAGTTAATCCTGCTAATTGAATAATTTGATATGTAATGACACTATTTATTAGAGGTCAGCGTGTGCCAGAGGAATCGCTCGGAAAGTCACACACCTCTCCGTGGACATTAGTGCAGAACGGCTGAGTCAGCCAGAGAAAAGCACAGTGAAATTGTGCTGAAAATGACTGTCTTCAGCGCGTTTGTGAGAGATCTGAAGCTTTTCTGTGTGGGTTATGTAATCAGAACACATGCAGAGATAATATTCACTGTTTGGGAGTAAAAAGATTAGCAGTATAGCAGCACGATCAACTTTCCTGTGAAAAATGAGTCACTTGGATTTATATAGAAGTGACAGAAGAGTTCATTATTAACAGTCAAATGTGTGAATCAAGCAGGTGAATTGAGTTATTAATGCTGCATATGAATATAAATTAGATTTTTGCTGGATCCAGTGTGCCTGACAGTTTAGATTTAGTAAACGACATAAAATTAGCTTTCTGTGCAACGTTGCGCAGTGCACAGAACATTCAGTCTTAAAGTACTCATATTAGGATCACTTTCAGGTTCATAATTAAATTTTTGGGGTCTGCTAGATTACATTCACATGATTTAAAGTTCCAAAAATACATTATTTTCACATTGTTGCAGCCCCTATCTTCATCCTCTGAAAATGAGAAACAAGTTAATTGTAGCCCTTTCTGTAAAAAATTAAAAGATGGGAACACTTAAAAATTTAAGGTAACCAGCTTCAGCAGATTCAGCAATCTGCCTTAAACTTTTAAGTTTTCTCAACTTTTGATTTTTTTACAGCACAGTCAATGGGTTTTTCATTGGGATTCTGGTTAAATAAGGCCTGTGTTGAACACAAGCTCAAAATATTTTTACATTGTATTCAAATGCATCAGTAATACCTACTTGTGATAATTTTTTTAAAGCTTTGCTTGTCTTAAAAAGGCAAACAAGTGTACTACAGAGGTTTTTTTGTCAGCTGAACTGTTTATAGTCACACTCTTGCAAACTATTCTAACTCAAAAACTCAGTGAAAATGTTTTTAAATAAAGACTGAAGGTGTTTCAAAGCTTAATGGTGGCAACGTTGGCAGTGTAATTATTATTTCTAGCCTATGTTTAGATATTTAATTCTGCCGAATGTATTTAGGCTTCAAAACAAGGACTACAAACAAGGAAAGTGTTTTCTTTGAAGAGATGAAGTCCAGTCAGCAGAGACTTTGTGCTTTGTTACTTTGTGGAAACAGCTTTATTACACACTAAAGAAAATGCTAAATGTAAAAAAAGAAAAGAAAAAAGCATAATATCTGACCAAAAAAAAAAAAAAAAAATCAGGAAAGATTGGAAGTTCATGAAGCAGTTATCTTCCAGTTAAAGGAATAGTTCATCCAAAAATGAAAATTTGCTGAAAATTTGGAGAAATTTGGAGAAATGTAGGATTACATCAGTGTCTCAGCAATGGATGCTCTGCAGTGAATGGGTGCCGTCAGATTGAGAGTCCAAACAGCTGATAAAAACATCACAATAATCTATTCATTAACATCTTGAGAAACAAATACATCATTAAGACTTTTTTAACTTCAAACCATTGCTTCCAGCTAAAATACGAGTCCATAATCCATAATAAAGCTTCCTCCAGTGAAAAATCTCCTGCTGTCTATCACATCAAAATCCACACATGTTTTGTTCAGAGCTGTTTTGGCTTGTAAACGGTGCTCGATCTGTGCAGATTTCTCTCCTGATTCAGACCAGAATACTTTTTCACTGAAAGAAGCATTATTATAGATTATGGACTCCGATTTTAGCTGGAAGTTAAAAACCTCTTAATGCTGGATTTGTTTCAGCTTTTGTCTTCTCCAGATGTTAACTGATGGACTGGAGTGCTGTGGATTATTGTGATGTTTTTATCAGCTGTTTGGACTCTCATTCTGATGGCACCCATTCACTGCAGAGCATCCATTGATGAGACACTGATGCAATGCTGGGAGAACTATTCCTTTAACAGCACTGAGGATGTGTCTTTACTGGTGTATTTGTACATTAAGATATTCAGAATAGAAAACTTGCATGCTTCAAACTGTGTGGTAAACATGTAATACTGATGGCTTTTTAATAGTATGTAAATAAAAGCATGTTACATTGTTGTCACATGACTAGCTCTGTCTCAGCAGCAAAACCAGCCTGGATCAGCATATTAATTCAGCGCTCACACATGGCCGACTGATTTCCCAGCATGCCCATGAGAGAGAGAGTGATTTGCATCAGCGGTGATGGACATGAGATCACTTCCTTCCACCTGTAAGAACAGAGAAGATCATAATCACAGTCCATTTCCTCCTGGTGAGAATGCATTAGGTATTCACACGCGCTTCACACATCTGACTGTTTGCTGCCATTTCCAATAAAAACATTTTGTTGGCTTCTCTAAGCGTTTGCGACTGCGCCGTATGAGAGGGGAAAAAGCAATTTACTCTCGGCAGATTGAGTCGAGGAACTATTGGAATACAGAAACGGCTCTCGTAGATGGAAGTCAGTCTGGATTCGGATGCATTGTGGATTCTGTGAAGGAAAGATCAAGATGAGTTCAGATAGACTTTCTTAAATTGTGCTTGAATGATTCATTAGTCGATAAAGGTCAAAACAAATGAACAAACTTGCGCGTTGATCCACAGTTGATGTTTCATTTGTCAGATTTAGTGCTAGATGCATTTTGAAACACAATTTGTAGAGGCTAAAAGCTAAAAATAAAGACACAAACCTTTAGACTCTGGCTGTGTCAAATGGATAGGTCGCCCATAAATGAAAATGTGCAGTTAATTGACCCTCAGGCCATCCGAGATACATGACTCTTTTTGCTTCAGTAGAACACAAAAGAAGATTTTTGGATGAATCCATGCTGCTTTGTGATTCATAAAATGCAAATCAATAGCTACCAGCACTTTGAGAGTCATAAAAGCATATACAGGCAAAGCAAAATGAATCCCTGTGACTCCTGACGATATATTGAGGTCTTATGCAGCGAAACGATCAGTCTGTGCAAGAAAATTAACATTATTTACAATATTATTACATGAAATAAAGAGCCTCAGGCAACAGGGAAATATGATTCTTTTTCAAAAACTGAATCTTTTGGACAATTGATTCAATTAATGATTCAATCCACTAGTTCATTTACATAATCATGCAATGACATCACATATATGCAGTTATATCATTAAAGCACCCAATAATGATGTGAAATTTGGATGTTTTGCATGTCTAAAGCATGTACAGTGAAAAAACTTTTCACCTTTTTACATGAACAACGAGTAACCATAAAAATGTTTATTTCACCCCATGATTCAAGGGTTTGATTCACACATATTAGGTCATATTAGCGGCCCATCGGTCTTCGGAGTCGAACTGTTTCCTCACTTCAGTGACTGTTGGAGTAACTGAATCACTGAATCAGTTCATTCATCACAGGATCAGATACTGTTTTGCCTCGTGTCCAGTCGGAGTGACTGTCAGGTGTCTGAAAGTGAATTTTGTCTTGTACCTGAACTTGAAGATCTGTGCTGCTCGAGCTGCAAACTGTTTCAGAAGCTTCAGTCAGATTTGGTGAACTGGTTCATCCGAAAGAATCGGTTCGAAAGAATGATTCGTTCATGAACCGGACGTCACTCCAGTTCGTTTGCCTGAGGCTCTGGATTAGAGGTAATAATGTTGTAAACAATGTTCAGTTTCTTGCACAGACCAATCGTTTCGCTTCATAAGACCTTAATATTTCGTCAGGAGCCACGGGTACTAATTTCACGTTGCCTTTATTTGCTTTTTTGTCTCTCAAAGTGTCATCAGCCATTGACTTGAATTGTATGAGCCACCAATGACCACAGTTTCAGCTAAAAATCTTCTTTACTGTTCTACTGAAGAAAAAAAGACACCTACAGCTTGGATGGCCTGAGGGTGAGTAAATTGACAGTGAATTTGAATTTTTGGGTGAACTGTCCCTTTAAATTCTGTCTCCAGTAATAGATGGTTGGTTTGTAGATTTGCATAAATCTTGTTCGAGTGACTAGCGGCTTCTAATCACTTAAGGATAATTTGCCTCCTGAAATTGGGCCGTGTGACTGATAGAAACCGTACAAGAGTTGAAAACTACAAAGCGAGAATCATATTTTCATTTCGCATTAGCTGTCTTTGGTCACAGTGTAATGAAGTCAAACATAACCCACGGCTGTTCGGATAAATCCTAAAAAACCACATTCAAGGGTCAGTGTAAGAGTGTGTGATTATATTTGTTAGTTATAGTAATTAGTTGAGGTTGTGGTCTAGCGGTTAGGGCTTGTGCTAATCATTTGATGCTACCTAATTTGTTTCCTCAGTTGACCTGAATGAAATTGAAATTCAGTCCAACCCTTTTACTGATAGAAACAGTACCAGCTTTGAAACGTCTAGCCCGGTGATATGCTAACTCCAGAGACATTTGTACATCTTGTTTTCGTTCTGTTTAATTGTATTTGCTATCTCAGATTGGCGCTGTGTCTTTGTTTGGTGCTCATGTGGGAAATGCAAATGTGGAAAGTTCAAAATCAGTTTGTGATACTTTTCAGATCCCATTTTCCCCTGTTAGCTCAATTTGTCTGTGTAAATCACTTTCAAATTGTTGCATTCAATTTAATATGATAATGTGTCTTTCAGATATGGTACCATGACAAAACCATTTTATTTTGACATCCTTTGAAGTGCCTCAGAGAACCATTTTAGTTTGTTTTTAAATTTGATTTAAGTAATTATTTAAATAATTCAATTTATTTATTTTATCTAAACATTTTTGTTTATTTTTGTAAGAGGTATTTCCACTGTATTTCATCATATATTTCGTTCAAAAACTTTATTTTTTAATTTATTCAATTATTTATGTAAATATTTTTATGTAAATGTTTTTTTTATTTATTTTGGGTTTTTTTTTCATTTATTGTAAGGGGTATTTTCACTTTTATTTATTTATTAAAAAACAATAATTGTATTTAAATAATTATATTCATTTAATTGTTTTATTTAAATAATTTTAATTTATTTATCTTAAATGATATATTCATTGCATTTTTATTTATTTCAAGAACAATTATTCATTAGTTTTTATTTAAATAACTTTATGTAAACAATTGTAATTTTTTTTTTATTTAAATTATTTCATTTATGTATTGTTTTTAGTTATGACATTTTATTTACTTATTTATTCATTCAGTCAGTCAGTCAAATTTTCCGTCAAGTTTTATTTAACTGTATACTTTTAGGTAAATATTTTTTTATTTTATTTTTAGATTTTATTTATTTCTTATTAAAATGATTATAGGCCAATGTTAATGCTTATTTATTAAATTATTCACATTAAAATAATTGTATTTATTTATTGTAAGAGGTAATTCCACTGAGGTTTTTTAATCATTTATTTAGTCCAAAAACCTTATTTATTTAAAGAAAAAATATGTATTTATTTAAATACTTTTTTGTAAATAATGTTTTTTATTTTTTTTGGTTTTGAATTATTACATTTAATTATTGTATGATTTTAGTTATTCTGTTTTTGTTTTTATTTATTTTTTTTATTCAAATTTAACTGTATACTTTTATTTAAATAATGTTTATTCATTTTTATTTTATTAATTTTTTTTCTTATTTCAGTTATTTAAATTGTGTGTAAATACTTTAATTTATTTAATTATTCATATTTAAGCAGTTTATTTACCATAAGAGGTATTTCCACTGTAAAGTTAATTTATTTATTTGTATTTTTTTATAGGTAATTCTACTGTAGTTTGTTTATTTATTTGTTCATTTTTGAAATAAGCAAATATTGCTGTGACAGACAGTGGTGTGTTTGGTAGACGCTGCCATTTTTCTGCTAAAAGATGTTAATTTCTTCTTTGCATTCAGTCTTTTATGTTTTGTTGCACTTTTTAAAGTAGGAAGCTGGACTTGACTGAACCATTAGTATGAACGGCGTCACTCACACTAACGAGTTTCCCAGCATCATTGGCGAGGCCTCCGCAGCCGCTCGCGTCCCGTGAGCTTTCTCTCAGATTGCTATTGACCATCTGTGAATTTTGCATTTAACCTGGAGTGAAACTCTGCCTCTTCATCGCTCTTTCGCTCACCTTCCGCGCTTGTCACGCTGTTCATGTCCTGTCAATTACCCTTTGATTAGGATAACTGGCACAGCCTGATTAGTTGGCTCTGCCATTTGACGCATAATAAACAGGTGTAATGAATAATTCATCAGCGGCACAGAGGGCATTAATGACGGCGGGACTAATTCTCAGGTGTCCCCAGAATGTGTCTGTGAACTTTCAGCTCAAAGTACCCCACAGATCATTTATTATATCATTTTGGAAATGGCTATTTTGAGTAGAAGCAGAAACACGGTTTTCTGTGCGCACACATCCGAAGCAAATGCACACAAAAAGCGGCTGCACACAGTATACAAGAACTAAACTAAGTTCTCTTTCATGTCTAATTGCGCTTAAACTGTCAAATGCACACACTTTTATTTTAAAAACACACATGAGTTACAAAAACCCAGACATTAATGTCTGTGAAGGTGAACAGCTGGGAAAGGAATGGCATGTTTATATTAGATCTGTGTGGCAGCAGCATAATATACAGGGAATAAATTAATAAATCTACTGCTCTTTTGTCTACTCTGAGGATAAATATCATTCTGTGCTCGTCTGTGCAGCCAAAGACAGAACAGTTAGCATGCTTTGCTCCAACTTTTCGGTGTGGGTGAAAACTTGCAGATTAAGGCGTGGTAATATTATAATAAGACCCTCTTTCTAGATTTTCATATGTTCCCTTTAAACAGATTTCATCTTTCTCCTTACGAACTTCACATTAAAGTTAACCTTTTTTGTTTGTTCTATTAATGTAATTGTTGTTGTTGTTTTTTAACCTTTGTCCCAGACTTTAAATCTTAAAATTTGAAAATCCACCATAAAAATTATGACTATATCAATATTTATTGTGTGAAAATAATTTATAAATATTATTTATATTATTTATTTTACATCTATTAAGTTTGTTTTTATTTACTAAATTTATTTACTACTATTATTATAATTATTTTTACAATTACATTTTATTAATTTATTATTTTACACTTGTCCTAGACTTAAAAAAGAAAATATATATTGTTTTTATTAGATTTAGATTCTCTTAGACGTTATCTTTTTACCTTTGTCACAGATTTTGAATCATTAAATAAATGAAAATATAAATTTTACACAGATATGCATTTTTCCACAGCAATTTTATCTCTATTAAATTTGTATTTTTGTTTTTGTTTTTTCTAACGAGTCACTGAAGCACTTGAGATGAAAGAAAACAATGAAATATCAAGGTAAATATCACTTATTCCATTTTATTTTCTGTTTTAAGTCTGTCCTTTTCTTTAAAATTAAATTTAATTGTGTTTATATAGAATATCATGAAAGTCTAGCTATCAAATTAAAGACAAAAGAGAAATATTTATTTATTCATTTGTTTGTTTGTTTAAATTTAAATGTTGTTTTTATTTGTATATAGCTATTTTTTATTTTTTTTATTTATCCATGTTTCCAAACATATAAAACTAAATGTCACAATTTAATCAGATAATTTGAGATGTGGTGGAAATGACATTTGTTCGTGTTGAATATTATTTGTATTTAAATGAGAATATGAAAAGTGTGTTTTAAGTGAGTTTCCACAGAACCCATATTTGAAGAAACACCTTTTTCATTTATCAGGTTAAATACTACGTATTCTCTGACTCTGGTGCACTGAGCATTAAAAGCCTTCCCAGACAACCTTAAAAATTAAATCAAGTTTGAGATTAAAGTTCCCTTCAGGCTCTGTTGTTGGCTCATAGATATTATCCCATTATAATGAATATTGGCTGTAGATTAGAGCATGGCAGATTCCTGTTCTCAACTGGCACGGGTTTTTTCCTTCGGGACGGATTCAGACAGACATGTGACGTTTCTTCCAAGGGCCCAAACACAATCCCTGCGGTCCTGGAGAAGAATCAATGAGGCCGCACACGACAGAAGAAAAAACAGAGAGAAGCAGACACAGACCGTCAACATGAAACGTGGTAAGAAGCCCATTTTACTGCCATAATCTATTTCTAAAGGGGGAAACAAGATACTCAGAGAGAAAGAAAATAGGATGGGATTTTGGTTTTATCCATGGGGATCGTGAAAAGTGGGCATTTCATACCAAAATGGTTTCTATATGCAAACGTTTTTGTATTTATTTATTTGAATAACATGCACTGGATTAAAATTGTTTATTTTTTTTTATGTTTTAGAAATAGCATGCACTGATAAACCATTCACAATAAGAACAAAAAAAATATTTTTTTATTTAATCCATGGACATCATGAAAAACGGATGTTTTATATTAGAACAGACGTTTTTATATTTATATACTTGTATGTATTTGTTTGTGGAAAACACACAAACGGTGCTACACTGATGTGGAGAGACACAGAGGAGACAAATTGTTGAATAAAGTAGTTATTTTTGTTTTCTTTGTGTACAAAAAGTATTCTCGTCGCTTCATAACGTTACGGTTGAATCACTAATGGCAGATGGACTATTCTGACGATGCTTTTCATACCTTTCCTGGACCATGACACTGTTATTTATTTGGCAGTCTATGGGACAGTCACAAGCCTCCCGGTTTTCATCCAAAATATCTTAAATTGTGTTCTGAAGATGAACAAAGCTTTTACGGGTTTGGAACGACATGGGGGTAAGTGATTAATTACAAACTTTTAATTTTGGGGTGGAGTATCCCTTTAAGTGCATTTTGATTTCATGCATATTTCACACTCTGTATTTCTGTCTTTTAAAGTAAAACGAATGCTGTAAAATCCTGATCCTCCATGAACGTCCATAGTGTCGACACCATAGACAATCCCATAAACCCCTCCATACAGACACACATTGGGACCTCTGCTAATTGAATTCAGCACTCATTAAGATGATAATGAGATGCGCTGATGATAACGATCTGACCCCTGCGGCTGGAGTTCTGCGTGGTCAGCAGATGTTTTTCAGTCCCTTCAGACCAAATGAGCAAATCATTGTGTTTGCACGAGTCTGACTAATAGAAACATCACGCTAATATTCACCTCAGCGTGACAGCGGCCACTTCACATTCAAACGCACACAATAATGAAAGGCAGTATCCAGAAAATCTAATTTTATATATATTGCAGCCTTTAGACTGAGAATGATAAGTAAAAATCTAAAGGGAAATTACAAAGCGAGGAGAAATGAGGTGATTAGCTATTATAATGCAAACAGCCTCCTAGAAAGGCAATTGTTTGTGCTTTTAACGCAGTGATATTTCTCCATCTGGTTTAATTTGGTTTATTGTTCGTGAGTTTTCTAGCCGCATTTCTATCAAAATACTACTTGTAAAGCCTCGCAAGCACACACCAACACAATTTCATAAAAGCATTTGAATGAAAAACATGCACACAAGCATTCACAGATAAACTAAAGCCGGACAAACAAATTCATGATTGAAGTTCTTAAGCTCTCCGACTGCAGTAAATCCCATATTGCAGCTCAACTGTGAACTTTGGCATGTGTTTTCTGCTTCGTTCCGCTGCATTTTCATTCGCTCATGCATGTCTCATCCAGGCAGGTATGATGATTACAGCTGTGTTGTTTTAATTGCTTTTGACCAGCGGAGCAGAATGTGAGCATGCGGCATAACGCTTGATGCAGAAATCATGCGGGAACGGCCTGCATGCACAATGTGGAAATGTTTTAAGCATTTAGAGACAATGAATATCCTCTCATTTACATGTTATTTAAGCATAAACTTGCTTTGCATGTCAAAGTCCAAAAAAAATGATGTAGAAGCAATTTTCACTTAGAAACTGCTAGTAAATTTCACAAATAAATCCAAAGAAATGGCAAGTAACAGTGAATAAACATGAAATTGAAAAAAACTGAACTATTTTATTATAGAAATTATTACTTTTATTTAGCAAGGATGCTTTAAATTGATCAAAAGTGATGATAAAGACATTTGTAATGTTACAAAAGATTTCTGTTTCAGAGAAATGCTGTTCTGAACTTTCTGTTCATCAAAAAGCCTGAAAAATTCCACTCAGCTTTTTTCAACATAATAATACTAATAAATAATAATAATAATTGGAATTAAACACCAAATCAGAATATTAGAATTATATATATAAACCTAAAACCTCTAAGTCTGTCTGAGATTTTTTTCATTCAAATAAACTTTTTTAGCAGGCTCCTGGCAAATTGTCACCAGAAAGCTTTAAAAATAGGGCATTTAATAACTGACTAATAACCTTTTCTTTGCCAGTGAAGTGAAATTACTGAACCTAAACATAGAAGCCAGATAGAAAAAATGCATTTAAGAGAAAAAATCTCAGATGGACTTAGAGGTTTCTGCATCTGAAGTCTTGTAGGGAAATTTTGTTTTGTTGTTGTTAATTTTTTTTTGTTTTTTTGTTGCAGTTTTTTTGTTTTTATGGAGCTGTTTTTTCCAAACATAGACCTGGTTCTTCTTCTTTCCAAGCCAAAAGGGTAATTTTCTGAATTTAAAAGGCTGACAGCTCACATTTACATGGCATTTATAGTACTTTTATTGTTCTAAAAGCTGCTCTAAAAGTGCTGAAATGAGATTTTGTAGGTTGTATGTTCTCTTTCTACAGCTGAAACGTCTTCGGCAGTATATGTTAAAGACTGTCTTAACTGAAGAGAATCAGCGGTCTGGTGTTTAAGTTGATGGAGTCTCACACACATTACTGCAGCAGTGTCTTCATCTTCCCATCAGCTGTTGTGGTTTGTCATGAGTGACGGCTTTTTGCTGCTACTGGAGTCTGTAAGTTCCCCCGAGAGCGATCGCTCTTCCTCCTCTATCCGTCTTCCTCTCCTCTCACCTCGTCTTCCCTGTGCACCTGCAGTCAAATGATCCGGGCTGTGGGTTGAATCCCGTCCCATCACCTGACAAAGATCAGTCCTTTCCTCAGGCGACAGATCGATGAGTGTTACAGAAGAAGTCGGTGAGCATCACTGATCATCTGATTTGGCTGACAGGAGCGCTGTGTATTGGTGTGTCACTTCAGTGATTAACCTCAGAATTTATTGTTGTATTTTTCAGAAATATTCTGAAAAATTCAACTCTGGCAACTCTGACATGAGGGCTTTTGTTTAACAGCTAAAACTGTGTGTAAACGGGTAAGTGTCTCTGAATCCATAACTATTCCGGGTCATATTTCAAAAGGAAAAAAATCTGAGTATGTATTGTGTATTATATTTTTAAAGTGCTTCTAAAAGCCTGTTTTAGGAGCATTGTGACTTTTTTTTTATTTATTTGCATTATTTTCTAAAATCTCGTTATGGAATAGCAAAAAAAAAAAAAGAAATCATAGTTTTAAAAATAAAAAAGAATTAAAGGGTGAATCTCTCTCAATTAGTAATAATTGCAGGTCATATTTCACCTCATAATCAAAAGGAAAAGATGTTAATTTTTTTTGTATATTATATATTTTTAAAAAGTGTAAAAATGCTCAAAATGGAACACTGTCTTTTTGTTTACATTATTATCCAAATTCTCATTGTGGGAAAAAAAAGTAAAAGTTGCAAAAATTTAATATTTAAATTGTAAATTATTTGGTGTTTTCCCCTTACAGTTTTATTTTTACGTATTGTTTTTTTTTAATTGTATTAAACTTTTAAACTAAATTTTACTTTATATGATTATTTTAGTGTTAATCATCTGATTATGGTTCTCATTATATTCTTATTAATATCACACACTAATTTGGTATTTGGCTTTTTTGTTTTTTTGCTGTTAACAAAAAAATTATGGTTCTCATTACTGTCACACTATGCTTATACAGTTAGGAGACATTTGAAATTCTTATATAGAGTATATTACTTTATAATATAATAATGTTTTATGATAATCATCCAGTTATGATTCTTATTAGATTCTCAGTATTGTCACACTAATATGGTTTTAAAGTTAGGATGCATTTGACATTTTTAATTTGCATAAATTTACATAAATACTGTAAAGCAACTTATAAAATACAAATATTGTGGAGTTTTTTTGTCTTAAATTTATTAAGATTCTTTTTTTAGTCACTGAATTGAAGTATTTTACTTAATAACATAATTTTTTATGTTAATTGTCCAATTATGATCCTCATTAGATTCTCATTATTGACATGCTAACATCTTTTACAGTAATGAGAATAATGGACATGACTAAACTCAGAAGGCAAACATCTGACACACTATGATAAGTTGTTGTTTCAGAGCAAGCAAAGGAAAAATACACTTCTTACTCAAAAACCTCTCAGATGTGAGATCCTCAAGCGGTTTCTTAAGAAAGAGGTCCAGCAGAAATGACTGTTCGTGTGAACGCTGTGTTTATTCCAGCCTTTTACACTCGTGTTTCTCCAGCACATATTAATGATGCATGTCAATGATAGTCTGCAGCACTTATTTGCTCTGACAGGCAGTTACGGTGATCCTAAAACACTGTTAATATTTCATTTCTTGTATGTATTTTTCACAGACAGGCGTCTCAGTTCCACTGTTTTCTGCCTCTACAGAAAGACCTTCTCTTTTTGCTGTTACCGGAACGTAAATTTCATTATATCACGGGGGTGTGATTTCAGCTGTTCGGTGACTTTGTCTTACAAGTTAATGGCTTTTCCGTGTGGCTGTTTTGGGAAAGAAATGTAAAATGTAGTGCATTTAAACACAGGTTTGGTGTGTGAGTTCTAATGGATGTGATCCAGAGAGCTTTCACACACTGAAAAAGACTAATGACACCTTAGTGGCTTTCTGTGAATTGTGCACCTTTAGACTCTGATGCATGTCTTTATTCACAGACTTTTTGACATTAGTTTAATAAAAAGAGAAAATACTTGTGAATATCTTGTTTTTTAAGGCAAGAGACCACAGGTGAATAGGGTAAACAGATTAACTAATACAGTAGATATTACTATCACAATAGCTGATTGATTACATTAATAATGTAAAGATTTTTTTGTTTTATAACCGGAAAATTAGATGACATTAAAAAACTTTGGTAACACTTTAGTATAGAGACCAGTTCTCACTAGATTAACTATATTAACTGCCTATTATTAACATATTGGCTGTTTATTATGTGCTTATAAAGCACATATTCTGCATGACCACATCCCTAATCCTATCCAATACCTAAACTTAACAATTACCTTACTAACCATTAATAAGCAGCAAATTAGTTTGAGGCAAATGTTGTAGTAAATGGTTTGTTAATAGCGAGAATTGGACCTTAAAATAAAGTGTGACCAAAACTTTCACAGTGCATCCCCCCAAAAACTAATTTATTATAAATTTAAATCTTTACCAATAGCTTTCAAACCACTTTGTTTTACCCATTTATCAGCAAAGCATTTTTAATCATTTAAAACATTATACAATTTTGTATGATCACACTTTCTTTTATTTTAATAAGTACAGGTCAGAATAAGTAAATAATGTTACGCTGAATGATGATGGAACATTATTTCACCCATAAGTTATTTGAAACATAAAAGTAGACACTTAAATTTAATGTGATTTCTATGTATATAAAATTACTTTTGTAAATGTAATTTTATGCAAAGACCAAAATGGTGTGTTTTTGTTTTTTACCTGAAATATTATGTTTCAATATGCACAATTAAATATGCATTTTGCATTATATTCCAGAAAATTGTTTGATTTCAGTGACATTAGATTTAAAGAATTTTACAGAGTGGATTTTAGATTTCTCTTTACCATGAGCCAGAAAAAAAGTACAGTTTTGCCATGTTTTTAGGAATAAAATGCCATATAAAACCAGGCAAATGATATATTAACAACCCTGTCTGTAAAATCCTTCAGAATATAGATATAAATGAAACTGCTAAGTTTGGTGTATGCAAGTGCTGCTGAAGTGAAGTAAAAAACTCATTTTGAGAAAATGACCTTTAAAATTATTGTAATTGAATCTATAGACATAAACAGATAAAGTGCAAAAATAAACTATGCGAATGTAAAATGAACAAACTTTTCTATAAAAACTTTGAGCATATAGATAGCAATAAATCAACTAACTCTGGTGTATGTAAGTGCTGCTGAAGTGGAGAAACAAACTGATATTGATAAAACGTCCTGTAGAGATATGTATTGTAATTGAAATATATAAAGTGCAATAATAAACCAGGAGAATAATACATGAACAAAACCCTCTATAAAAGCCTTCAGAATATAGATAGGAATATAACTGCTAAGTTTGGTGTGTGTAAGTGCTGCTGAAGTGCAGAAACAACTCATTTTGACAAAACAGCCTTTAAAAATGTATTGTAATTGAAATACAGACGCAAATAGATAAAGAGCAATGAAATAAACCCTTAAAAGTGAATTCTGGATGTCTCACCTGAGGACTAATTTGAACTAATTTCTTCTATTTTTCTAAAGTTTCTATTTTTATTTATCTGTAAGGAATTTCAGGTGGGCTATTAAAGAGAGGCCTGTGAGATTTTCTCTAGTTGTTGGATGATAAAGTTGGAGCCATTAATAAACACACAATGACATTACAGTTGCCAACTTAAACAAATGCATCTGCCAATAACCATGAGGCCCAGAGTTGTGCCGTAATATACCATCTTATCCGCAGATTAATCACGTTAAATGTAAAAAATGACACTGGATCCAGCCAATGGTGCGTTTGCAGCGAAGCAGACAGAAATTGACACGCCATTAATTACCATGACTAATTACAAAGCCCTCCACCCCCGTCACCATGACGACCACATTCGACTTCATTCCCAGTTTGTTCATTACAGCATCTGACCTCAGGATTCTGAACGGGGAATCAGAACGAAGAAACATCTGCTGTGTGAAGTTCACCTGTCATAACAATAACACACTACAGTTCATTTTGTGATCCGACAGAAGCTGTGAACTGAATATTACTGTGTTTACTCTCAGTGAGACTCATTAATGACTCGGAGGAGTAGAATTTCACATTTGGATTGCCAGCGTATGAGGTTGCTAGGGTGTTTTGGATGGTTGCTATACTAGGTGGTTCCAGGCAGGATTATTAGTTCATTAAAACTTAAACCATTTAAATATATATACATACTACATGTAATCTTATAATTTTATTTCAGCTAGTTGCCAAATAGCATTTCTCATTTTCATTTAGTTTAACTTGATGTACTAAAATAACTAAAACTGGAATAAAAATTAATTCTAAATATTTAAACATTTAAAAAATCTAATACAAAAGTGGCAAAAAAAAACTTTAACTTAAAATGAAAACAACTATAATATTATCTCCATCATACTACAATAACACTGGTTCCAATTGTGTTGTAGTATTATGTATACAGTGGTGTGAAAAAGTTTTTGGCCACTTCCTGTTTTTTTTTTTTTTTTTTTTTTTTTTTTTTTTTATACATATGTCACACAAATATAACCCGAGAAAATACAAAATGCAGTTTTGAAATAATGATTTCATTTATTAAGGGAAAAAGCTGTCCAAACCTGCCTGGCACTATGTGAAAAAGTAATTGCCCCCTAAATCTAATAACTGGTTGTTCAACCCTTTGCAGCAACAACTGCAATCAAGCCTTTGTGATAACTGGATAAGTCTTTCAGATCGCTGTGGAGGAATTTTGACCCACTCTTCTTTGCAGAATTGTTTTAATTCAGCCACACTGGAGGGTTTTCGAGCACGAATGGACTGTTTAAGGTCATGCCACAGCATTTCAATTGGATTTAAGTCTGGACTTTGACTTGGCCGCTCCAAAACCTTAATTTTGTTTTTCTTGAGCCATTCAGAGGTGGACTTGCTGGTGTGTTTGGATCATTGTCCTGCTGCAGAACCCAAGTGTGTTTGAGTTTGAGGTCAGAAAACTGACGGCCGGACATTCTCCTTCAGGATTTTCTGATAGAGAGCAGAATTCATGCTTCCATCAATAATGGCAAGTCGTCCAGGTCCTGACCATCACACTACCTCCACCATGTTTGACTGTTCGTATGATCTTTTTATGAAATACTGTGTTGGTCTAACGCCAGATGTAACGGGACACACACCTTTTTTGTCACATCAGTCCACAGAATATTTGCCCAAATGTTTTGGGGATAATCAAGATATTTTTTGGCAAATGTGAGACAAGGCTTTGTGTTCTTTTTGGTCAGCAGTGGCTTTTGCCTTGAAACTCTCCCATGGATGCTGATTTTGCTCAGTCTCTTTCTTATTGTTGAATCATGAACACTGAGCTAAATTGAGGCGAGTGAGGCCTGCAGGTCTTCAGATGTTGTTCTGGGTTCTTTTATGAGCTCCTGGATGAGTCGTTGTTGCGCTCTTGGAGTAATTTTGGTAGACCGGACACTCCTGGGAAGATTTACCACTGTTCCAAGTTTTCTTCATCTGTGGATAATGTCTCTGACCGTGGTTCGCTGGAGTCCCAAAGCCTTAGAAATGGCTTTATAACCCTTTCCAGACTGATGCATGTCAAGTATTTTGTTTCTCATCTGTTCTTGAATCTCTTTAGATCACAGCATGATGTGTTGATCTTTAAGCATGCTTCACTTTGTCAGACAGCTTCTGTTTAAGGGATTTCTTGATTAAACAGGCCTGGCAGTAATCAGGTGTGCGTGTGGCTAGTGAAATTTAACCCCGCTTTCCAAAATAATGTGGTTAATCATGGGCAAAAACCTTTTCACGACACTGTATACTGTTATAGTTTTTATTAATGTTTTGAATTAGCTTTTTTTTTCAGTTTTTCAGTTTTTTTTTTTTCATTTTAGTTTTTAAATTTAGTTTTAAGTCATTTTTATACATTTTAGTTTTTAAATATGTTTATATACAGTATTTAGTTATTTAGGTTTAATTTATTTTCATTTCAATTTTAGTTTTTATTTATTTTCATTTAATCATTTCAGTAATTATTCACTAATATATCCAGGTAATCCAGTAATAAATCCAGTTGCCAAAGCAACATTTCTACTTTTTTTTTTTTTTTTTCAATTAACAAAAATATTTAGAATGTTTTAGTTATTGATAATGACCCTGGCCCAAGTACTGGATTGTTTATGCTTTATCTTATGTTGTCTTTATAAATTAAGTTAATTATAAAATTTAAATATTATTTAAAATTCTTCTACACCAATGATTTATTTGTATATGTACTCAAAGGCTGGCTGCAGAAATCGGCATAAAAGCTGTGTTCAAATCTGTTGCAATGTGAATCATTTCATGCGACGTGCTTTGAGTTTTTCTGCTGTTCTTGGCAAGCCACTTCGTCTTTGTATTGATTGTTCACGAATGAAAGAATAACACAAAGCTTTTCTTGAGCTGATTAAAAACGATGGTTTATCTAAGGCATTCCTCCACACACGGCTTCAGAGAAGCATTTCATACGAAAGCGTCTTTGAAGAGCGACTCCAAAATGGTTTTCCGTCAATTATGAATAACAGTTTATTTCCATTATGAAGCTCGTGAATAGAGGACAACTAAACCGAATCAATGAGGAAAGGCAAAGAGCGCAGACAGACTTCATCTGCCTAATCAATGATGTCTTGAGTGTGACGAGTTGATTTTACGCCGGGTGACATTTCTCCCTGCAGACTTGAAGGTTCGGCCCTGGTGCTGGTGTAGGTCTTCCTTAATTGATGTCCTTTTTTGCAGTATGTTTCTGGAGATGGTGCCGATTCATAGAAGGGTGGAGACATCTGTTCCTTGATGAGCGCTGAAAGGTCACCTTCTACCCACAGTCACACTCCCAGAGGAGTCGACCCGAGACACGCTGCCGCACTCAACTGACATTTGCTTTTCAGAGGGGACAATCTGGCAATGAACTGAAAATTGAAAGGAGGGAAAAAGAGCCAAATCTTTCATTCCAATCTCATGTGACTCTCAAGAAAGTGAGAACAGTCTAATTTGTCAAAAAAGGCTGTTCTAGTTCAGCTTGTGCTTTTCACTAGATACAAAGACATTTGGAGTGCCTATAAAATGTCCATGCATTTGGATTTCACAGTTTAACAAACTCATAAACCTAATGTGATGCATAGTTATCATTCATGCATGTTTCTGAAATAGAAATAAGTTAGTTAACAAAAATTTAAATCATAAAAAATGTTACTTGAAATAAAGTAAACATGAAATAAAATATGAAAAATCAAGCTTTTTCCAGCTTTTCTCATTTTTATGTAGTTTAACTAGATGTACTAAAACTAAAACTGAAATAAAAATGAATAAAATAGGCATATTAAAAATAAATAGACAATTATTTAAAACCTGATAAAAATTGCATACAGCATCACACAACAAAATGACTAAATCTGTTAAAATACTAAAAAATGACTATAAAGTTTATGTATGTATCATGTATAAAACCAATTTGATTCAATCTTAT
The DNA here is from genome assembly GCF_018340385.1 of Cyprinus carpio. Taxonomy (NCBI): domain Eukaryota; kingdom Metazoa; phylum Chordata; class Actinopteri; order Cypriniformes; family Cyprinidae; genus Cyprinus; species Cyprinus carpio. The sequence continues at coordinate 26,586,440 of NC_056611.1, forward strand.
ACTTTTTAACTACTGTAACTGAACATTGCTTGTTCCATTTAAAAAAAAATAATTTAAAATATGATTAAAATCAAATAGATGGATATGGTTTATAATAAACTTTTCTGACCCGTTTCATTTATGTTTGACAAGCATCGCATTAAATGTATTCACATTTTGTCCTGTTAAAACTGTGTAATCCAAACGCATGGAAATTTTTTACATGCAGTTCAAATACATAAATCGTAAAGTTAGTCCTAAATATTTTTGAGTGCATAATAATGCAATGCAGTGGCCCCTGTTGTGTTCATAACACACTGAATAAACATCATTTCACTGGTGAGAGTGACTCTAGAGGCCAAGAAATTAACTCAACATAATGATTCATTTAATTCAAAGCATTTAGAATAAAAATGGCAGCCTCACAAATGGAGTCAAACTCTCAAATTAGATGCAATCATCATTCATACATAATTTGATATTAATTTTATGCGACTAATTGAAAAGTCATTAAAATATAAGCTGTAAAAATAGAAAGATGACATTACACAGAGGGAGTGTGTTTTCAGAGAATTTCTTGGCTCAAGGAGATTTTAATAACTCTTGGAATTGGGTTCTTCATTAGAAATGGTGTTATTTAGCTCATCATTTTTTCATAGAATAGCTTGTGAAGCACATTTGACCTGAGTATTGTGATATGAACAGACAAGATAAAGTACTTTTTTTGTTTTGGCAGGTGCTCGAGTGAAAAAATGGGGCATCCCTCTAAAAACCATTTATAAAAATTAAAGTTACACACTGTAGAACGTCTTTTAAGCACACCAGGTGACACTATAGGGCAGAGTCATTGAATGATTCACTCAACCGATTCATTCAAACTATCTGATTCATTCATTCACTGTTTTTATGAACGGGTCATTGAATCATTGATTCACTCAATTTGTTTAAAAACACTGAATCATTTAATTCAAAACACTTCTCTGTGTTGCTAGGAGATGCTTTGTTTGGGATGATTTTCATTGGCAATATTGACAATACTGAGTCTGAAAATTGTCTATTAATATTAACTTCTTGTTATTGAACTGTTTAATCCATATCACTAATAATCACAGATATTTGGGATACTTCTGTGATATTGCTTAACCATATTTGGAATAAATATAAAAAACAAAAAAGCATATACAGCCATTTCCAGCCTTGCATACTGCTATTTCATGCCAACACCAGAATAGCTTGCTTGTTTAATGCTTGAAATATATGCAATTTGTTTTCCTGTCTTTTTTAGCGTCTAGCTGCTGATATATTGTTGTAAACTCATTGCACCAACTGCTGGATATTTCATGAGCGCTGGATATTGGCGCAAGCTTCAAATCTACCAACGGTCATAAACAAACTCTGGCTTTATTTTCACAGATAAAAGGTTTAGAGCAGCGCTGTTTACTGACTGGGAGAACCAGGCTGTTTAAGGCCACGTCTGATGCTAAACCATGTAGAAAGAAGTGTGGAAAACAAGTGGTCATCTGGATGACAGGCGACCGGTCAGAAACAGCCTAAAGGTCAGTGTCACTCATTACAGCTTGATTTCAAATACACCTAAAGACATTTCTACTAAACAATTGGTAAAAATATACTTTTTTAGAGTTTATTGAACTAACTCAGCAACACAGTTGTGTTACAGAAGGTCTAGAAAGTAATTTTTGCTTATTATAAACAGTGATTTTCTATCACCAAACTGATTTTTGCTCTCTCTTCAGTTAATAAATTACTGTGCAGAAAAATATTTACTTCAAAACGCAGTGGACAATCTGAAATTAGTACATAAATCATACATTCATTCCCTTTAAGTCTGGTTAGATAAATTAGAGATTTCTCTGGGTGTCGGGTCAATAAGCAAGAGTAGCGCCTTCAGCACACTCCCTTAAAATAAGAGTTCACACTCTATTGAATGTGTTTCTCTTAGCATTAAAGAAATGCTTTATGATCTATAACGGTGTCAACAGCACCGTGAATGTATTACACAGTGAGCGCAGAGCCTCGGGTTGAAAAATTATTCAATTTTAAAAGAGAATAACAGAACAAAAATGAAAACAACAACAGTATAGTGCTACGTGTTGGTGGGTTATCTGTGCCACTGTGAGTTGAATTACATTAATGCATATGCATTAGCAATTCCACATAATCATGAGGTTTACAGTGGGGCATGAGAGTGGAGGTAATGCGTTTCAGTAATTAATGGGGAAAGCTGATTATTAGACACCAGAACATATTTTATTTGTTTCTAATATCTCCAGAGAGAAACATTAGCTGGGAGTTAACAGGGGTCATTAGACTTTTGAAGATGAAAAACATTCACATTTCGATGAAGATGTAAACTAACAAATGTGGAAATGTGTAGAGCCCAAAAAAGTATTTCCAAATTGTATACATTTCTGCACATAGATAGATAGTAGATAGAATGGAATGTTTAATCTGAAATATTTTAGTTGAACATTCAGCTAACATTTTTTAAATGTTACACTTGTTTTAGAATTTTTAAAGAACATTTAAAAGTAACGTTCCCATAATGTCACGGAATTTTACATACCTTGACGTTTAACCAATAATTTTTTTTTTAAATACTACATTTTAAAAACTGGACAATTTGAACGTTCAAAGAGCATTCAGAAATAATGTTTTTATAACTTAATGAGAATTTTAGCTAAATGTTTTCTAGCTAACAGTTTTGTTAGTTGGGTATAATGAAAGTGAATGGGAACTGAAACTGATTAAAACAGACTTTAAAGAATGTTGGTAACCAAAGGTTTTAATTCCCATTGACTTCCATTGGAATTTTTTTTTTTCATATAATAAAACAGTTAATGAGAACTGAAACGGTTAAGTTACCAATATTCTTTAAAATATCTTCTTTTGTGTTCCACAGAACAAAGAAAGTCATATAAGTTTGTAACAACATGAAGGTCAGTAAATAATGACAGAATTTTCAGTGTTCAGCCAAAAATTAAACTGCAGTCATTTGCTTTTGTATACAAAATGATTACAGAACTTCAGTTTTTGGCTGAACTAACCATTTAAGACAAAAGTAATATTAATACTTTGCTTTCCAGATTTTTCTGAAACTTTTTTTTAGCATTTCTATGTGGGAGCAGGTTCAGATTGAAGTCTCTGACAGTTCTTCAAAAGTAAAACTCTTTGCTGAAGTTCTCAGAGCTTGACCTCTGTGTTTAACTTCATTTGTAGTGATGCTGGGGTCAGACTGTTACAGCAGGGCTTCGGCGGGATGAACTCTGTCATCTCTCATGTGATTTGTTCATTCATCACGTGAAGCGAGCTGCTCCACCCACAGGAAAACAAATGGGAGACGTTTAGCATTTTTCAACTTGAGCGAAGCGTTCTGTGGCGTCTGTGAAAGATGAACTTCACGGTTTATACACACCTGTCCCCCCCACCGCATTAGTTAAGTGCTGCTTCATTTTGACTGTCAAGAATCAAGCTGCTTTCCTCTAATTTACTGAAGAAGATTTTAGCAATAGATCTAGACTTTCAGAACTATGGAAGCTTGTTTTCGCCATGAAATAAAAAAAAAATTAAAAAGGGTAATTGTGACTTAAACTGATAACGTGTTTGATGTTTGTCTAAAAAAAAAAAAAAAAAGATGGCTTTGTTTTGCATCCCTGGCTTTGAAGGCATAACATTTAGTAGAGACACTATGACATGTCCCAACAAATATGATTTTCAAGGGTGTATCATTTAGTAGAGATGCTCTGACATGATCCTTCCAATATCAAATGCTACTAAATTATCCCCAGCGATAATTTTGATCAAACAATGAAATGTTACATCACACCAATGCCACAGTCAAACCTACACCCTTGCATTAAGGCATGAGCAGAACTGTGTATTCTGGATATTCTTGGTTTATGTTCCTGATGATAGTCTGCTTACATGAGGCTGTTAGCGGTGTAAAGCTCCTGGACAGCTTTCTGAGGTTTCTCTCTCTGTGTGTCACTCGTGTATCTTCTATTATCCTGAAACAAAGTGAATCGATATTTCATCAGTTTTTCTGTAGCTTTGAGGATGACAGAAACCCCCGGACTCAAACCCTCAGGAAAGCACAGACAATCAGATATCATTATCTGCTCCACAAGACGAAGACCTTTTATCTGTTCCTGTCTGCTGTCCCACTTTACACTTCAAAAAATGAACTGTAAATATGTAGAACAGCATCAGAATAGCTCACTGCAGTACTGCTCTATGTAGTGTGCACACCCAAAAAGACAGAGATGCAGGACAGTGTTAAGGAATGTTTATTCAACTTTCAGACACTTGAGGTGCAAGACTTTTGGTTTCACAAAAAAACGGCAGAGTCATATTTTTTAAATACATGTCAGAAAGAAAGTACGGCACTCAGAAAGATATTGTTGAATTAATAAGAATAGGCCAATAAATTAATCAGATATATAGATCATATAAAGATGAGGATCATAGAGAGATTGTCAAACCAGCATGTTGTATTTATTAGATACTAAAATCATATTTTAATAGCTTTAATAAAATCTTATATATATATATATATATATATATATATATATATATATATATATATATATATATATATATATATACAGTAGTCAACATTTGAAGTGGATCCCAAAAAGTTTATAAAAATTGTCCTAAGACAAGAACGGGTATTGTTTTGGTTTTATGATAACTTTTATGAAAGTTTTTTGATCCACTTCAAATGTTGACTACTATATATATATATATATATATATATATATATATATATATATATATAATATATATATATACTGATATTATATACAAATATCAGTATATATATACAAATATTTGTTATTACATTTAAATAATTTTAAATGTTTCTTTATCAATATTTTAGTGACTTAGGTGTTCTAATACATTCTGGAATGTAATCTCGTAATATTTTATTCATATTTTAATAAAATATTTTTTAATAACAAATTGATTTATTTTAAAATGTTTAAATTTTGTTTTAAATGTTTAGTAATAACAGTTTTATTTTAGTAATATTTTAGCAACTTAGGTGTCGTAATATATTCTGGATCATAATACTATACTATTTTATTAATATTTTAATAAATGTAATTAAATAATATTTAATTATAATTTTTTTTTTCAAATATTTGTTTAATTTTAAATATTTTTTAATGTTCTTTTTTATATCCCCAAAACATTTTAGATTAGAATAATTTTATAATTATATTTATATTAATAATATTATTATTTTAATATGTGTAAATATAATAATCAAAAAAATTTATTAATATTAATGCAGGGATATTCTCCAGCATCCCGGTGACCCTGCGACAGAAGACAAGAGGACAATTTTATTATTTTATTTAAAAATATTTTTATAAAATTCACATTAATTTTATTATTTCTACACATTTATTTTTTGATTATTTTTTTTATTTATTTATTTTGCCTTAAGTGTCCTGATACATTTTGGTCTGACTGTTTGGAGATAGAACATCATTTAACGTCACGAGTCAAATATCACGCTCCGTGTTCTTCTTCATTCTAATCCAATTTGTCCTGCGTGTGAAGGTTTGCTTCAGGAGTTGTCTGCTGACATAATCATCTGTCACTTTTAGAAACAGGAGGAAAAGTACCTGTCTGTCTAACAATGACCTGCCGTCTCCCAGCCAGCGACTTAATTACCATCACTGGACAACTGTCAACACATGAGGAATTATGGGTAATCATACTGCTCTGGGCACAGGCTGTCATTTTCTCTAATGTAATGTAAACACATCACCTATCTCAAAACCTTCCTAATATTAATTTGTCTGTGTATGTTTCAAAATATCATTGACTGATATTTTTAGATCTTGCATTTCAATCTTAGACTGCAGACACAGTGTGCAAAAGTAAGTTTATTAAGACTTCAGGCTTCATATTTCATGTAGTGATTAATGTGTCACTCAGAACGGTGACAAATATCAGCACAAACACAGAATCGCATGCCTCCATCATTCATTTGTTGTTGTAGGAGTGAAATTCGTGCAACAGCAGAGAGAAAGGCATCGAAACACAGTGAGCTGCCTACCTAGACGACGATTTTACGCATCGTAGGCGACCTAACGACACAAAAACTGCTCCTGAAGGTAGGCAGCAGCATTATTCTGTCTTCTAAAATGCCTTGATTTGTTTCAATCAGGCAACACTGCAGTAAAAAATGATCCCAGAATGCATTGCAATGAACATGAGCTGTAATGTGATAGTAATCAGGTGAAACTCACAGTTCTGCATTCATTCTATATGCATAACTTCATGTAATATAGATGCCTGAATCCTGACATGCACGTTAAGTAACGTAATCAGGTCAAGCATATCTCATCAAAACATTGTTAAAAATGCATGGGAAAGCCTTTTAAGATTTTTTTTTTTTCAGGACACTGAGGCCTGCATTCCAACTAACAATAATATGCTCTAAGAACATTTTACTAACGTTTCCATTAAGATCTGAATGTTTTTTGAACGTTCTAAACATTTTGTTTTGTTTTGTTTTCTTTTCTGGGTTATATGAACATTGAGGGAACATTACATTTTATATAAATAATGTTTAGAAGTATAAGAACATAACTTATACTAAACTTATACTAAACACAAAACAAATTTATCACATTTCACTCTTATTGTTTGTTATGGATGCTTGTATCCCCCACAGGATTAAACAGTACATTTAAAAAGAAAAAGGGTTTTAATCTCACAATTCTGACTTTTTTTCTCACGATTCAGGAAAAAAGCTTAAAATGTAGCTTAAATAAAAATATAATGTTTTAAAATATGTTATTACATTTTAATTATTATTATCTTACCAATTATATCAATATTTTTGGGACTTGGTTGTGCTTTTTATTACAAATATTGTTTTATTAAATGAAAATGATTTCATGTTTTTAATCAATATTTTTAGTGGCTTGATACATTCTAGTGTAATATTTTTATTAATATAATATATAATATTTCTTTTTATATGTAATTTATTTATTATAATAAATATTATAATGAATTTATTTAAATTCTTTATTTACTGTATTCATACATTTATTTACATTTTATTTTTAAATATTTATTAAATATATATTTTTTGTTACTTAAGTGTCCTAAAACATTTTGGGTTCTAATAATTTTATAAAATTTATTTTAGAAAAAAAATTAATTTATTTTAGAAAAAAAAAAGGTTAGTGTTGTAAGAAACTCAGGATTGCAAGATATAAATGCACAATATTTACAGATAATAGTGCAGATAATAGTGCAGTACAGATATATATATATATATATATATATATATATATATATATATATATATATATTTATTGTGTATGTGTGTGTGTGTGTGTGTGTGTGTGTGTGTGTGTGTGTGTGTGTTGTGTGTATGTGTGGTGTATATATATATATATATATATATATATATATATATATATACATATGTCAGATTTGTGAGATATGGAAATAAGATAAGTAAGTAACTGCAGAGTAAAAGTGTTTTGCGATTTCTCTTATTTGACAAGATCAAGGGAATTGATTTCTCATTATAAGGCAGCTTTAATCTTTCAAGTTTTTTCCAGACTCAAATCATACTTATTACCGGAGCGTCCAGCGGTAAATAAGAGGCCATGCTAGACAGTTTACCACAAATTGCGAAAAGATCCCGTCCCAGAATGAACGAGTGATCTGTCAGAGTTTGTTTACAGAGTTTCTAATATCTTCTTTACCTCATCATTTAGCGCACACATAATTTGCTTGATCAAATTGCTGTCAGAGCGGGCGATTGGTTAAGCTCTCCACACAGCAGCAGTCACAGATGTTTTTGAGAAAGTTAATTTCACACGAGCGATGAGACGTCTGGCCCGATGTGAGTTGCACAGCAATGTTTGGGTTTCTTGCATGATCAGAATTGTAGTGATTTATGAAAGCATTGATTTATCCACCTTAGTTTTAACATAAGAACCGGCACGCTCATACCAAACTTGCATGTGTACAAAAATATGTCCTAAAAATATTTAGTTAAAGTTTTAGTGATTTTATGAATTTGTTTTTTAGGACGTGTATATTTTTAAGTTGTAGTGTTTTAGTTAAGTACTGAAATAAAATACTGGAAGATTCATGGGTTACAATGAACATTGAGGTAACATTTCTTTTTATATAAATAATGTTATATTTATATTATATATATAATGTTTTTGTGCTAATGTTTGAAGAACATTGCTAAAGACCGGATAACTTTGAGTAAACCTCTGAATGATTTTTATCACATTTTACATTATCACATTTATCACATTTTACATTATCACATTTTATGGAAGCTTGTATCTAAAACAGGATTAAAAAAAAAAATAAAAAAAATAAAAAGGTAATTGCAACTTTTTAATCTCACAATTCTGACATTTTGTCACAAATCAGAGAAAAAATATATATAGCTTAAAATATAACTTTAATGAAATAAAATGCTTTATGCAAATATTTGTAATATATAAAATAGAAATATTTCATTACATTTAAATTTTTTTAAATGACCAGTTATATTAATATTTTAGTGAATTGGTTGTCCTTTTTATAATGAATTTTTTAATACATTTTTTGTTCATGTTAATTTAATTGTAATTACCCATTAAGTTTTCTTTAAGTAAATTCCTGTGTTTTTTATATTTCTATTTTATTTCTCTTAATGTTGTAATACAAACATTAAGGGAACATTAATGTCATCATTTTTAAAACATTATGGGAATGTTACTTTCATGGGAATGTTCTCTGAATGTTCTGAAAAAAGTGTAACATTTCAAAAACATTAACTGAACGTTCAACTGAATAAAGCATTCCGTGAATGATGCATAAATAAAATGTTTTGAGAACATTAAAGAACAGAATTTTGACTGAACCTGCTTTGAATGTTCTATTAACATAACATTGAGAGAGCCTTGCCAGAATGTTCAGGGAATGTTTCTTGTCAGCTGGGCTTCCAGTTATTTTAGCTCTACAAAAACAGTCTGTTTTGTTGCTTGATATTGCAAGCTGGTATTTATCCCGGGAATTTATAAGCACTGGTTTGTAGCACAAATAGTTTTAGCGTTTGCTGCACTTTGTAAGTCTTGTAGTTGAAGCGGGTAATGAATAGGAAGTGTTTGGGAGGCTGGTGTAGGTACCTGTGTGGGTGAAGCGCTGACAGAGATTATATGCTCACACACGCACAGGTGCTGCGTCTCCATGGCAACGGGATCCCCTGAGGATCACACACGTGTGCCTTTTCTTAGTGCGACACACACACACACACACACACTTACAAAACTCACAAATCACACACACTCTCTCTAACCCACAGCATGAACGAGTCTCTAAGCCTAGAGACATGAACTCATCCCTCACAGAGAGAGAGAGAGAGAGAGAGAGATCTATCTGTCTCAGTCATTTGGATTATTTTGATATGCTTATAACTGTAAAACTCATTTTAAGACCAATATTTTATGTTTCTGCCTTATGAATCACTATAATTCAGTGCACCCATTTCACATGCACATTATGCAGAAAAACACCATTACCTGAGTTTTACAGAGAGCTGCAGAAGAGTGAAATGTTTTAATGGCAGATTTTTCAAACAGGTATGTTAATTTCTGGTTTTATCATTTAATTTTGCATTAATTATTGTTTGCCCTTTTAGATTTTGAAGGGTTTTTAACAGCTGAACGTATTTATGTTTCTGTCAGATTAGATGACGCATCAGTTGCTGTAATTGTGTGAGCAGAATGTTCTGAAGCTTTTATCTCCGGCGGTAGGGCCGGATAACTTCCTCCGGTGCTGCAGTTCTGGGTCACTTCTGTCTCCTCGTGTGATTCACTTTGAGAAAATGACAGTGCTGAACCGACCGCCTCCTTTCCCCAAACACAGGCCCAATTTAACTCTGCTCTTTTGAACTCAACACAACGGTGTGTCATTCCTCATTCTGTTTGGGTTTGCAGCATGAATGCACTGGAATGAAGTGATGGAAATGTTCAAAATTGAATGAACTGATATGTTCTCTTTTTTAAATGAAATAGCAGGCATCATGCAATGTTGTTTTGACATGAATTTTAAGTGCCATCCAATTATTTTTTTAAATATATTTTCTGTTTTAGTTTAGTAATTTTGTTGTGTTTTTGTATTTTTATTTATTTTAATTTAATTTTTATTTTTATTTATTAAATTTATTTTTTTAGAAAATGTCTATATAATATTCATTGCGTTTTAGTTTATTTAAATTTTGTTTTAAATTTTCTTACTTCAATTTAAACTAAGTGGAAATGAGAAATGTGCCTTGGCAACTTGCTGAAATAAATTGTTTTTTTTTTATATTTTATTTTATTTTATTTCAGTTCATGTTTATTTTATTTTTTTAATTAATTTATTTTTAGGTAACATAAGGTAAATCTGATCAAGTTTGTTTGTTTTTGTTTGTTTGTTTGTTTGTTTCTTGCATGGTGACAAAGTTAATCAAATTGTTTGTGTTTTGTTATTTTAAAAAGAGTAAATGAAATAGTAGGCATTATACAATGATGATTTCGCATGAATCTCATATGCAATCTTTTTTTGGCAATTAATATGATTATGTAGTACTTTTAAAATATATATTTAATTTTTTCTGCTTTTCTGTTTTTATTTTAATTTTAGTTAAAGGTTTAGAAATTTTGACAATTAATATGATTTTTTAATTATTTTTAAAAATACATTTTTATATTTTCTGTTAAAGGTTTAATCATTTTGGCAATTAGAAATATTTCGTATTTTAAAATGTTTATTTTTATATATTTTCTGCTTTCATTTTAATTTTAGTTAAAGTTTTAGTAATTTTGTAAATTAATGTGGTTATTTTGTGTTATAATTCAATTTTGTAAATAAATAAATAAAATCCCAGTAAAAGGAAATTCACATACTGCACACAGTATACATATTACTGTAGTATGTTAGCAGTATGTAGTAGTGTGTTAGTATACTATTCGCAAATTTTCATGTCACCATCATACTTTACTGGATAAAATATTTAACACTTTTCTGAGAAGTCAGAAATAAAGATGTAAATCATATCATTTAGTTTGTATTACAGTATTTGGCTGCATTTGAAATCATTTCTCTGCTTTGCTGTGAGCAGATGTTGTCATTTCTGTCGCGTCCCTGGTGCTGCACATAAAATACTGCTTTCAATTACCACACAAACATGTTCGGTTTGTAAAGTTACAGAGTTGAAAAGGTTCAGTGCAGCAGGAATGACTCGACACGGATAATACGGAGACTGACATGACGTGCTCTGAATACTACGCAGATGAGGAATCACACTTAACCCCAGATTACTCAAGGACTTTGTCCCTTTGGGTCACTTTGGGCAAAAGCATCTGCTCGATGATGCATTTCAATGAGTTATTGATTTAGTGATGAAGTTATTTGTCATCATCATAACAAACTCCCTAGTTAACAGGGAAGGTTCTCAGAATGTTACGAATAAATGTTCTTTCAGTAACATTGTTATATGGTTTTAATAACATTTGTAAAACATTAGCACAAGAAATGTTATTTATTCATCGTTCATGTTTGCTTCTGAAACATTATCAAAAATATGTTCTGAGAATGTTTTGATAACAGTTATTACGTCAAAACATCCAGTTTTTAAAATGTTTTTAAAATGTATCTTCTTGGTTATACAACTGTTAAGGGAACATTCCGTTTTGTAGTTTTCCAAACGTTACTTTTGAACATTCTGAAACAAATAGCAACATTTAAAACATCTTTTATCTGATTGAATAAATGGTGGTCCTTGCTGAAAATCCACTGATAAACTCAGTGAAAAACACAACACTTAAAGCTTGTCTTTTTGCAGCTTGATGGGCGCTCAGCTTTTTTAATTCATTTGAATTCTTCTTATGTTTGGTCTTAAGAATAACGATAAGAAATTTCTTTCAAAAAGAATTGTTGGGAATGCAAAATATTCGTAACTTTTTCTCAAGTTAGAAAACAAGACAAAGGCAGTTAGACTTTCTTTTTGTTTTTCTTCTTTTCTTAAGAATGTTTTGTGAATTCAGCCCCAGGTAACTTAAAAAAAAAACTGTCTATCAACGCTACTGGAAGTCTGTTTGTTCATAATGTTGAGAGAACCTTGCCAGAACATTCAAAAGTAACATTTCCATAATGTTTGCATAATGATAAAACTGAACTTTCCCTTAATGTTTATTCTAAAATTCATGTGACCAAGAAAAATGTTTTTAAAAACTGCAATTTCAGTGAATGTTCCAAAATAATAAAGTTTGCATAATTTGTTCAAACCTAAACAGTATCAGTAAAAACCAGTGCTATGTATTTAAAAGTGCAGTATTTGTCTGATTGTCTGTGTGCAGCACAGATCTATTGTAGTTGTTTAGCTGGGCCACATCCATACTAATGTCTCAATCCTCTGGAGTGTCTCCTTTGGTTTGGTGCATGAGTGAGCTTTACTGAAGCTGCTGCTGTAAAGAGCGTCTCAAATCAGGCACAATCAGGATCCATTTCCATTAGGACGCTGTTTGTGGAGCGCTGCCAATGTAGACATTAGACCGGGAGTCAGATCACTGCGGTTGGAGACGCAGCCATTATGTTTTCTGACCAGAATGACCATGAGCAAACATTTAGGGCACACGAGACGATCCTGTCAGCTTGTTTTATCCTATTTGAAGAGCAACAAACATTCAGCAGGCAGCAACACGAGTTTCATCCAGAAGAACTTTGCGTTCGGTCAAGGTTGTGCTAATGTTTGGCCTGTTAAATCTTAGTCTTGTCTCTCTGTAGTCTGTGAATGAGAAAAACAGACACTAGTTTGGTTTAGAATCTGGTCACAGCCAGTGTTTTGCTGACCTGATGTCAGTGTTGACAGCTTGTCGATCTGTATTTAATACTGCAGTCAAACTAATGATAAGAAAAATAGCATCCCTGTATAATGCAGGACATGACTTTTAAAAATGGGGCTGTTCCCAATTTTATCTGAGAAATGAGGGCACACTACTCCTTGGAATTCTTTGTCACGATCAAAGTCAGACAGTCACTCTTTAACAGGGTCATAATATGTATCATAAGGCCAAATTGTGCAAACTACTTGACTTTTCTCTTCAGATTTCACTATATCATTTAACATGATTCATGTAACATAATAATAATATTAATTTAAATATTAAGAAATATTATTTTTAATTTAATAAACATTTATTAATTAAAATTATTATTTATAAAAATTCTAAAAATAATTAAATTCAAAATTATTTAAAAAATTAAAACTTATTTTATTTATACATTTCAGTCAAACTACATATTAAGCACTATTAAATATATTAATGATAATAATAAATTTGAATTAATATTAATATAAATTAACAATAATTTTATTAAAACTTTAAAACAGTTAAACTTTGAAATATTAATTAATTTATATTATGTAATATTATAATTAAATATTATATATTATAATATATATATATATTATAACTTTTATGTTATTTACATGATTTATGTAATGCAATTCCTAGTTGAAACTACAGTAAACCATAAAAAGTGTTAACTGAAATATAATAAAATCAACTTATTGGCTAATTGCCAAAGTAAAACATTTTGCATTTTCATTTAGTTTAACCTGTAAAAAAAAAAAAAAAAAAAAAAAAAAAAAAAATGAAAAAACAAAACAAAAAACTACATAGACATTAAAAAAATAAAAAATATACACAGCAAAATTACTCACATTACAACTAAAATTAAAATAAAACCAGGAAATATAAAGACAAAACTTAATTCAGTATATTAATAAAAACTATAATTGTATCTCAATAAAATTAAAATTAACTGAGACTACACAAGAAATGTTACAGGAGCCATTTCTGTAAATTAAGCGTAAAATTAATAGTGAATGTTTACTAATTTAATAAACATTCAGTAAACTAAATATGTCACTTGCAAATAGTTAACATGCATTAGCCTACAGCAAATTCTAGATTTTTTACTATTTTCTGTCTTTTTCTCATTCATTTAAATCCTTTCTTTGTTTTTTGTTTATAAATATAATTTCATTGTATTCAAAACAGGTTTGATGCACAGTGTTCAGAACAGGTTACGGCCCTGGTGTGTGGACTGAAGCGCTCTCGCTGAGGTTAATCCTGATGAGAATGAATACAGTGAATGCTTCATCCAGCGAGGTGCTGCTGTGTGTGTGTGTGTGTGTTTGATCTGTTTGTTGTAGAAGCGCTTTGGCATCTGTTTGCCCGCTGCTGTCTGGGTCTGGCACAGGAGAAGCACGGCGGACGGATCAGAGCAGCCTGGCGGCAGGTAAACAAACACTTTCTGGCAGTTCACATGTACTGCTCTCTCTTCTTGCTTCAGTTTCTTCCATTCTTCTTTCTTCTCCTCTGACAGTGGTTTTAGGGCTCCACAATGATCACAAACAATGTCTCAAAGCCTGTTGAGCTTCCTACCACCATTCAGGCCAGAAGAGTTTTCACTGATTGAAATGCACTGAGAAAATCAGGTAACGGTGGGAAAACCTTTCAAATTAGTGCAGAATTAATAACTGACGGCACCCATTCACTGCAGAGCATCCATTGATGAACAAGTGATGCAATGATCTAAATCTGATGAAGAAACAAACTCATCTTGATTTTAATGCAGTCTAGTTTGGTTGCAGTGTAGAAACAGTGTTAGCTGCACAGCAAGGGCTTTGGTTTGTAAATGTAGACATTAGTTCTGTAGGTGTAACAAATGTCTTTTCCTGAGAGGGACTAATGCTAATGTCTTGTTAAGTCTGAAGCGTTAGTTTCTGTCCTCTGTTGTTCTGCTGCTAATGTCCGGTTACATTCACACGAGAACAGAAGAGCTGATAAATTCTTCACTTTCTGAGACTTAGAGAAATCAATGTCTTCACACACAGAATCCCTGCGTGTCTCTCTAGAAACCCGACCATGTCAGAGTTCAGCGGCAGAGATCTGGAGAACAGAGGCCGCGAATCGCTCGAGGAGACAGAAGACAGACTCAGCAGTTAGATCCGCGACCTCGCAGGTCACCAGAAGGTTCCTGTGCTGATTTCTGGAATGTCATACAGTGTCAGTCGTTAAGTCTAATCAATGGACTACCTAATTACCCTCCACACCCCCGATGATCCTCCGGCAGAGGTGCTGTAGCGGGTGAAGCGTGTCGCTTTGCTGCACTGCGCTCCACTTTTACATTCACAAGAGCAATGACTTTTATTGGAGCTTCAGCTAAACTGTACTTAATAAGACAGATTGTTCATTTATAAGTGCAATATCCATTATACAGAAAAACAGACTGTTTTTGAGATGCATGCATGCACTTAAATTCAAGCATCTGATGAAGATTGCATGATCAAAACATTTCAATTAATATATATATATTTTTCTGCAGGAGTGTGATTTATTAAGCACACATAATTAATGAGCACTTCTATATATACAGTATATTTACATACATATATAACAGTCTGTGTGTGTGTGTGTGTGTGTGTGTGTGTGTGTGTGTGTGTGTGTGTGTGTGTGTGTGTGTGTGTGTATGTAAAAACAGTAATTTCAGTAATTTAGAAAAAAATATGTTGTAATTTCAGTCTTAATACATACTAGGTATTATTTAATATATTAATATTTATTATTAATAGTAATAGTAGAATTAGTAGTAGTAATTAAAATTACTTTTTTTTAAATAATAGGAATTAATATTAATTAAAATAGGCCTATTACTTAATTTAATAATTATCAATTAATATAAATCATATTAATTAATGTCATTCCTAGTTGAATCATCAGGGTTATTATAGTTAAACTAAAACAAACAAAAATAACAAAAACGAAAACCATGAAATTGTATTACTTCATACCAAATAAATGTTAATTGAAATAAAATAGAGAAAAACTAAAACTTATTTCAATTATAAATTTCAGTCTAACTAAATATTAAGTGTTATTAGATATAATAATAATAATAATATTAAATGTAAATTAAGATTAATGAATATTAATTCAAATTAAAACATTGAAATATTAAATAATTTGATAATTAATCAAATAAAACTATGATATTTTATGTTAAGTGATACATGATTCATGTACTGTGATTCCTAGTCAGGATTATTATAGTAACTAAATAGTAAAATGAATCAAAAAAAAGATTACTTTAAATAAAACAAGTGTTCATTAAAATAAATAAAATATATTAAAAAATTATTTTATGTATACATTTCAGTCTAACTAAATATTAAGTATTATTAAATATATGAATAATACTTGTAATAATAAATCATTCAATATTAATTTCAATTACAATATTAAACTATTCATACATTTAATAATAAACAAAACACAATTATTATATTAAATAAAATACAATTATATCATTTGTTTTATTTAAATGTTTCATTTAATGTAATTCCTAGTTAAATCAGGGTTATTATAGTTCAACTAAGTCTAAAACCATAAAAAAATTTACTTGAAACAAATATACGTTATATATATATACTATATATACACATATATAAACTTAAACTTAAAAAATTTCAGTCTAACTAATAAAATATTAAAACTAAGTTATGTAATTGTAGTCTGTGGTTGACAAAAATTATATGTTTTATATATATACTGTAAACTCTATTTAAGGACCATATGGCAGAGACACATATGTGAAGATATAGACCCAGAAAATGGTCCAGCATCTTGGTGATATGTGCTAAATATATAAAAGAAGCGAGAGGGAAGTTGACTCAATATAAGATTCTCCACAGAGATTACTCCGGTAAGACTTTACAGGATGAAACTGATGAAACACAATTTATGCTGGAAATGCCAGTCGGAAAAAGGTACCTTTTTACATTGTATCTGTCTCGATCTAGTATTGTTAAACCATTCTGGAAACAAGTTATGAATGTCTTCAGTTGCTGGTATGGCTCCAAAATATCTTTATTCTCCAAACTGTGTCTATGAGGTGACAAGTCTCAAATACCTAATGTGTATTTTCTCTTATTATGGTATGTATTACAATGGCAAGTAGGATTATTTTGAGCCCCAGAATTGAAAGAGTGGCTCAGTGCAATGGTAGAAACTGCATCTTATGAATCCGTGCTTCAAGTAAGTGGTTTTAGAGAGCAGGGGGTCAACTGTCTCCCTGGAAAGAGTTCTGGATGTATATTACTGTAAGGTTTCAAACTGAACAGACAACTTTTTGTGTGTTCTGTCTTGCATTGTATTTTATTACATGATCAAAATGTGTGTTTAAAAATCTGTAACCTTGCATAATTCTGGTAATGTTGTATTTCTGTTACATATCAGCCTTCCAAAAAAAAATTATAATAATAATAATAAATAAAACTAATGCATATGTGCAGATGTGATTGAATTGATGTGATTATTAAAGGTGCGCTCACACTGAATGAACCGCTGAAGGTCATGAAATCACTGGTAGGCGTATATGACTATTAGATAATTGCAAATTGCATTCTGCACTAATTTGGGGGTGTTTTCCCACCGTTACCTGATTTGCACAATTCAGTTCAGTCAAGCACCATCAGTGAACACAATTCATTCTTACTGAATTCCCCTCGGTGTTTATTAACAGTATTGTTGTGAAAGGCTGTGCACATGAATGTGAGGATCTGGAGCTTCATCTGGATGCTCTGGTGTTTACAGTCAGATGCAGGAGGCTGAACGCTGGGCGTGGTGTTATGCGGAAGAGAATCATGTTTCCATTGACTAAAACACAAGCTCTGCTCTCTCTCTCTCTGAATCGATATGTTCAGTTCAGAGCTGGATTATGTCTCTCTTCCTTTCAGCCTCCTCCTCCTCGTTCACTCTTGGCTTTATGAAGGTCATCTCCTCCCTGCTGCATCTGCTGTGCTGCAACAGCGCCTCCGTCTGGACCAACGCTGCTACTGTAGATATCAGCTGCTTCACTGGGGATTTTTTTCTGGATGTTTCACAGTGGATTTCTTTTGTTAAGGTTTTTCTTGAGTGGTCTGCCAATTATTTTGGCATTTTATGTTCATTTCTGTACCAAAATCTAATTTTCCTTTTTTATCCCCCTAATTTGCTTGTGTATCTTTTCGTTGGACAAATCATTAATATTTATTTATTTTCGGACACAACATGACCCTTAGGCCAAAAACTATACATATATACTGTAAATTTTTATTTTAATTATTTTTTTTTTTCAGGCACAACATGAATATAACTAACTCTAAGGCCAAAACATATACTGTATTTATTTATTTATTTATTTAGGCAAATCATAAATATAAGTAACTCTAAAAACAGAAACATATACTGTATATTAAAATACAATCTGGCACAAAACATGAATATAAGTAAAGATTATTGAATTATAATTTTTTTTAGTCTTTCTAGTTGAATTTATTTATGCAACTCTAAAAATAGAAACATATACTGTACATTTTTTTTGACAAAACATGAATATAAGTAAAGATTATTGAATTGTACTTTTTTTTGTCTTTCTAGTTTTTAATGCTAATTATTTGTGAAATTCACTAGCAATATCTGAGTGAAAATTGTTTCAAAATAAATCCCACACCAAATATTTTAAGCTGTAATTAAAATCACTAACACTATAATAATTAAAACAACAATAACTATTAATTTTATTAATTTAAGCGAAAAAATAAATACAAATATGCTATGTAATGCCAAAAATAAAGTTTTTCTTCAAATGGTCTAAGAATTATTTTTCTGATTTTTATGTTCATTTCTGTGAAGTTATTCTTTTTTTTTTTTTTTTTTTTTTTCTTAATTTAATACATTAATATAAGTGACTCTAAGTCCAGAAACATATACTGTCAACAAAAATAAATGAAGAATAGAAAATACAATTTTGGTTGCTAAACAGGCCAAATAAAAATAAATAAAAACCTATGCTGCATCTTGACAACAATTTAGTTTTTCTCAAACGTTCTGACAATTATTTCGTGGTTATATGTTCAGCAGTGTTATTATAGTTAACTAAAACCATAAAAACAATCTTTGTTACTTGAAATAAACTTTAACTGAAATAAAATAAAAAAAATTATAAGTAAACTTCTTTATTTCTCATTTTCATGTAGTTTGTCATGTTGTACTAAAATAAGAAAAGTTACGAAAACACAACAAAATTACTAAAACTTTAACTGAAATTATAATGAAAACAAGATATAAAATTAACTGAAATTATTATTTATTGAAAATATTAAAAACTATAATATTATTATTATAAATAATTTTAATAATTACTATTAATAATAATAATAATAATATTTAGACTCTTAAAATATTATTAAAAACTAGTATCTCAACTACTTAATAACCCTTACACTTAACCTCATACTAAATAACCCTTTCTGCACCAAGTAGTTGAGCATGTTCCGCTCTTAAAAAAAAAAAAAAAAATAAATTCATGGTATTGGTTTGTTTGATTTGAAGAGAAGAAAAAAAGAATGGTAGTTAGTTAATACATGACCAAATATACCAGTATGTAGTTGCATTAGTAAAAGCTGCATTATTCCTCTGTGGCCAGAAGGACTGGAGGAGAATCAGCGTGACACTTCAACAAATAACAATATCACACTTTAGAGATTCAGCAGACAAATAGAGTGATTTCTGGATGCTCAGGACGAGCTGTAGGCAAGATTTCTGCCATTGCTCTGTCAGGATGATAACAGGTTCAGCAAACCATCCGATTATCAGCTACAAACAGGCAGAAAACACTGAGAACAGCCATTTACGACAAATCTGTCAAACTTCACTGTTGGAAAATGGCTAATGGTTCGTAAACTTTCACTAAAAAACATGACTGACTGAATGAATGAATACATACAGAAATGCAAATAAAATCTACTAATACTTCTTGCATTAGTGGACGATTAATCACATCCAAAATAAAAGTTTTGTTTACATAATATATGTGTGTATACTGTGTATATTTATTATGTATATATAAATACACACACATGCATGTATATATTTAAGAAGAATATGTTATGTTTATATATTAAATATATTTATATATAATATAAAATATAAGAATATAAATATATAAGTGTAAATGTAAATATTTTCTAAATATATAATTTATGTGTGTGTATTTATATATACATAATAAATATACCCTGTACACATACATATATTATGTAAACAAAACTTTTATTTTGGATGTGATTAATCGTGATTAATCATTTGACAGCCCTAATATATATCTTGAACTTTTTTTTTGTATGTGTTTTATTTTGGTTTATAATTTGTAAGAATTAATATTAATAAAAATAATTGCAACAATAATAATAAGCAAAAAACATCAAAAATAAGATGTAATGATGACAGCAGCCACAAAATTAATATTAATCATTTAATAATTAATTGTATAAAATAATATCAAAAATGTTATTTCTGTTATGTACTATTATTATTATCATTAGCTATAAACAATAAAAATATGCTATAATAAAAATAACTATTATTAGTATTAATATTTTAAGTTAAAAATACACTAAAAACTATATGGCTATACAGTATATTATATATAATGACAACATCGACAACAGAAATAATATAAATTATTTTTGTTGTTATAGCATTTTTTATTTCATAAAATTATTATTATTATTATTTAAGCTATGAACAGTAAAATATGCTATAAAAAAATCACAACTATTATTATTATTATTATTATTATTATTATTATTATTATTATTATTATTATTATTATTATATTAATTACTATTATTATTTTAAATTAAAATTTCAAATAAGTATCTGACTACATATACTATAATGACAACATTATTAACAAAATATCGATTTTTTTTTTCATTTATTTATTATTTTTATTATTATTTAAAGCTATAAATAATAAAAAAAAATACTCTTTAACCCTCTGGAGTCTAAGGGTATTTTTGGGGCCTGGAGAAGTTTTGTCATGCCCTGACATTTGTGCTTTTTTCAGTTCTTATAAATATCTGAATGGCTAAAGTCTAATCTCACTGTAATCAGCACAAACTAGGCTATAATAATATGTGAGCAGCATGTATGACATGATTGTGTTTTTGAGAAAAAAAAATGTTATGCGTGGTTAGTGAAAAACTAAAAATGTTAAATCACTTGAATAAGGCAATTAAACACATACAGAAAATTGGTTCCCAGGAATTTTGAGAACTGGAGCTTGTAGCCTAGAATTTTTATTTCTAAATGATGTGAAAATCATCTTGTTTACTCACTTTTACAGAAAACAATATATTGATTTAAATTTTCTAAGACACTTTTTGTTGGTAAAAGTCATATGCGAGTAGGCGTCAAACTATCATGGCATTCACACCTGAGAAGACAAAGGCCTGCATAATGAGCTGCATAATGAGCCATTCAGTCAGCTGTGTCACTGAGAGGGATGAGTTACAAGAAAGAATGTGAGGACAAAATAAATCTATTTAATTTTATGTTTGTAGTTTATTTAGAATATATTTAATTATCCCACAACATAATTTAATATTCACTTGTGAGTGCAGTTAAACAGTTTATTAGGAACAATCAAAGCTGACTTTCAAACTGAATTTTTTGCATCATTACTCCAGTCACACAATCCTTCAGAAATCCTTTTTAACAATCTTATTTTCTACAAAAAAAAAAAAAACATTTATTGTTTTATTTATCATTACATTTATTGTTATTATTATTATTATTAATGTTGAAAAGAGCTGAGAATATTTTTTTTCAGGTTTTTTAGGGGGATAAATTGAAAGAACAGCATTGTTTGTTACATTTGTTACAGTTACATTTATTTGTTACATTTATATTATTTACATCAAGCTTTTGAATGGTATAGTAGTGTATATTGTTATTGAAACTTCATAATATTTCACTTGATTATACATTTAGTCAGGAATTATAGTTTGGAAAAAGTCTTTGGAAAAAGTCTAACTAGTAAAATGTTTACACGTTAGGTGAAAACTAGTACAAGTATATAAATAAATAAAAAGAGACTTAACAATGACATCTGAAGTAAACTCTAGCGCCCCCTGGAGTACTGAGGGTTGATGCACAAGCATGCACACTAAGTATGCACAAACTGACAAGAATAGAGTTAAAGAGAGTATGAAAAATGGTAATGAAAAACTAAGTTATGTTTTTTTTACTATAAGGATGTTATTATTGGATCTAAGGGAAAATGAAACAATAAAAAGACAGATATGCCATAAATCCTATTGAGCAAATGAGATTTTTTCATCAAGATGAAACTCTGAGCAGATGGAAAGAGCAGCGGAAATGCATTTAATCAGCACTTTAGCACTGCCGTGTCGCCCAAACAGCTGCTGCTGAAGAGCCGCACTCTCTCTTTGAGGGTAAATGTGTGCTTACACGACACCCAGAGCTACACGACTCTTCACATCTCCATCTGAGGAAGAAGAGATGTCCACTGAGATCCTGACACACAGACTCACAGCAGACACAAGCACAGCTCTGAGCAAAACTGTATTTCATTATGCATTATTAATTATGTGCAGTATAATAGTGATGCTTGACTTGTGAAACACCACAAAACACTTCGAAGAACCAGCAATAATGTGCAGATTAACCAAACTGAACATCTGACACCAGCCAGGTTTCCATCCACCAGGATTTTTATTGTTAACTAAACTAAACTAAACTACTAACATTTATGTAAATTGAGATAAAACAAACGTTAACTGAAGTAAAATATGAAAAATGTAATTATGTCAGTTAATTTATAAAATATTTAAATAAATTTATTTGAATTCAGTTAGTTGTGAAGCCAACATTTCTAATTTTTGAAGTATTAAAATAACTAAAACAAAAAGAAACTAAACTAAAACAGAAATAAAATTTAGTAAAAAAAATTGTTAAATTATTTAAAATATTAATAAAAATATATTCTTATATTAACAATGTTTAAAAAGACATTTAATAAAAGTACTAAAACTCAAAGTAGAATTAAAAAGGAAACAGAAAAAAACTATACAACTCTAACTCTACATTAACAATACAAAAATTTCTATTCATGTAATTTTGGGCAAATGTTGGGAAATATGGTTGGAAAGGTGTGTAAGAAAAGCAAATGTTTGCTTGAAGTGAATAAAACTTAGTTATAGTTAAGGTACTAAATAAACTAAAACTAAGTACAAAAAAATCTGAACATAACTGAACTAAAATTCATTTAAAAAATTACTTCAAATTAAAAATTAAAACAAAAAAAAAATTAAAAATATTAATAAAAGCAAAAAAAATAATTAAAAATATTAATAAAAGCAATACTATTATATTAACAATACTAAATTAAAACCATGCATTTTTATGCAAATTAGAAAGGTGTGCATAGGAAATGCATATGTTTACTTTAGGTTGATAAAATTGTTTTGGAAAAACATATGCACATCACATCTAATTTTTGTTAAGTTAAAGTTGGAGTACTAGAATAACTAAAAATGAAAATAACTAAACCGATAAAATATAAATGAAAAAACATACTTTTTTAAATGACTAAAATTTTAAAATAAAAATAAAATGGAAAACAAAAATAAAACCTAATTTATAATATTAATAAAACTATCTCTTTGTTAACAATACTAAAATAGCTATCCATGTTTTTATGCAAATTTTTTTGTATTTTGTGGTGAGAAATAATAAGTGATTATTATTTTTATGTGTTTTTTTTTTTTTGGTGTTATAAAATAACCAAAACTAAAACAGACAAAATCTTAAAAGCTGAAGAGAAAATGGGAAACAAAAACGCATGCAAAGTATTAATAAAACCTATAGTACTGTATTAGCAACACTAAAATTGAATTATATTTTCATGTATTTTATGTCACATATATACATTTATTTGCTAAATGGACTTTCATTGCATTTTATTCACATTTTTTTTAAATAAATGTATCCACATCAAGTGAATGTATGCATTTCTTATATGCATTTTATTGACGTCTATTCTGCCAAAATGTGCAGAAAATGCAATGAAAGTCCATTTAGCAAATAAATGTATAGATGTGCATTAAAAAAGTCATGTGAAAGTTTCCCAGAAGTGATGATTCTGTTCTCTTGAACACATGGGATGGAAATGCTGCTTTACTGACAAACTGTTTTTGTAGAATCTTTAATACATTTAAATTGTCCTCCCTCTCACACACACTCACACACACACTCACGCTCATCTGAACCCCTCCCTCTCTTCCTCGCAGCACGAGGCGTGTTCGATCCAGCTGTGTGTGCAGTTGTTCTCAACATCTGTTCCCTTGGCAACGGCCCCAGCATCCTTCAGCTGTGAGGTCGCCGCACCTGCTGCTGGAGAACATGTGGAGCGACGGCTGGGAATACAGCGCATCTCAATGATCATCAAGCTCACGCTCGGCTCTGAGCCAGGGGTGCACTTCCAGTTAGCAGTCCCACAATGCAATGCCATGAACTCAGATATAGCACCCTTTTCAAGGCATTTCAGACCATTTATATACAGTGATGGCCAAAATGATTACAACACTAGTGTTTCCACCAACTAAAAATGGTTTTAGGTCAGTTATTTCTTTCTTTTGCTGTCGTGTGTCAGTAGGAAATATCAGTTTACATTTCCAAACATTCATTTGCCATTAATTTTACTAGTGTTCTAATCGTTTTGGCCAGCACAGTAAAGATTATATAAATTAATGAGTTGAAATAATGATATTTTTTATAAGCTATAAGCAATTAAAATACACTATAATGATAATAATTATGTAAGCAAAAACAAATAGAATGACAACAGTATTGTTCATATTATAGCATTTTTATAGCTTATATTTTATTATTACTATTTTTATTTATTAAAACTATAATAATAATAATAATATATTATGACAATTTATAATTATTTAACAAATATAATAATAATGAGTATTATTATTATTATTACTATTATTATATAAATTAAATGTTTTTATATTTTCCTATGTGTCGTTGTTGCTAAGCTGTGAATTGCCCAGCCCTACTATAGTTTATTTTGGTACTGAAATGCAATAACCTGCTTTTATATTCAAGCACAAATCTCAAACACACAGCAACAATAAAGCACAGCACATTAGTGTGTTATTGTCCCTCACGGCCCTTCACACATCTCTGCTCTCTATTCAGTCCTGGTTCAGCTGAACTAACATGATAACCTGCACAGAGCCGCATGAAGTAATGGAAATCACAGAGAACTGGAGTTTCTGGAAACTCATCAGGTTCCCACCGAGAGAGAGAGATGAACACATAGTCCACTCACCAACTCTTGGAAATGAACCCTGGGGAAGCGTTTAGGAACAATACCTGATACACAATATCTCAGCATTATATTTCATTCCCAGAATGCCACAGGAGGAGCCTCACGAGACACCAATCAGTGTCAGCCAAAAACAGGGCCTTCCTCACCTCTGTCTTCAGTGGAGCGTCTTCTCTGGCTAAGAGTAGCATAACATACTATATATACAGTATACAGTACGAATACCTAGCACAATATGCAGTATTACAGCACACACAGAAAACCAGGTGACCTCTTACATACAGTATATAAAATACTGAAACCACACTGCAAAATGATTAGCTTTTCATGCCATTTCAGACTACTTATTTAAAGTTAAGAAATAATACAATGACATAAAAACAATAATTACTATTAGTAGTAGTAGTAGTATTAATATACTTTTTTAAGTAAAAAAAAAAAGAAATATGCTAATTAAAAATTAATAATAAAATTAAATAATTTAAAATGCATTTTATTCAGCTCTAAATAATACACTATTATTATTATTACTATGAGCTAAAATATGCCAAATAAAAATAATAATACAGAATAAAATAATAATCGTTATTAATTAATTAGTTAGTTATAATCGTTGTTGTTGTTATTTAAGCTAAAATATGCTAAATAAAATATAGTAACAACAATTATATTATTATAAAATATTATTATTATTACTATTAATTATATAATTTTTTTATAGCTTATACAAATAAGAATAGAATTTGACTTGACAAATGAAATAAAAATTTGGGTGGGACAATGAAAATGTTATCATTTTGTACAAAATTTAATTCAAATGCAAAACAACTGTTTTTATTTACATAAATAATGACCAACCATTGAGGTTGAGATTCATTCAACACACTGGAAATAGGGGTGCAGTGCATTGTGGGATACAGTATTTTGCACAGTGTGCTTTAATTGCATGCAGTACATTTTGTCAGCGTACAAACTGTCCACAGTATACTATATATTGCAGAAATACTATGGTACTTTGCTATTCTGAGTACAGCCTTACTGTTGCATATAATACATACTGTCTAATCAGCACAGTAAGTTAGTGTTTTATTGTGTATTTTAAACACTGAACAATAATATCATGCAAAGCATGTATTACTAATTATGTAAATATAATTTTCCTTTTCATGTGAGACTTGACCAGATCCTGAAATCACAAAGGTAATGCATCAGCCAGCCACACATTTATACACAAATTTAAATGAGCATTTCAATTGCATTTAAACTGTAATAACCCAGCATAAGGGTTTCAGTTGCACAAGATGCTTTGCAACATCATGGAAAAACATGGCATCATGACACAGAGCCTGATGATTTCTGAGTCACCATGAATCAGCAGCTTTACACTGGCGGTAACCATCATCATGCATTATGTTAGGTTTTGTTATTTACATGTAAGCAGAAACTATATTTGATGCTGCATAATATGATCCATAATGATTTTAGCACCAGAATCCAAGTAATATCAGACAGAATTGGCAGATATTGACAGAATTCAACCCTGCATGACAGTCATATGACTTTAGTTTAAAAAAAAAAAAAGAGGAGTAATAGCATAATGCATTCTTTTTGACATAGGGCCTACTGCTTTTAGCTAAAACTAAAACTAAATAGTTCACCTAAAAATGAAAATTTGCACACACACACACACACACACACACACACACACACACACAAAAACTCTCAACCTCAGGCCCTCCAAAAATATGTTCGTGAATCATTTGATTCAGATCGAGACTTCGGAGCGGGTTCGCGAGTCATGTGATTCAGATCGAGACTTCGGAGCGGAGCGGGTTCGCGAGTCATTTGATTCAGATCGAGACTTCGGAGCGGAGCGGGTTCGCGAGTCATTTGATTCAGAGCAAGACTTCGGAGCGGGTTCGCGAGTCATTTGATTCAGATCGAGCTCGGAGCGGGTTCGCGAGTCATTTGATTCAGATCGAGACTTCGGAGCGGGGTTCGCGAGTCATTTGATTCAGATCGAGACTTCGGAGCGGAGCGGGTTCGCGAATCATTTGATTCAGATCAAGACTTCGGAGCGGGTTCGCGAGTCATTTGATTCAGATCGAGCTCGGAGCGGGTTCGCGAGTCATTTGATTCAGATCGGGACTTCGGAGCGGGTTCGCGAGTCATTTGATTCAGATCGAGACTTCGGAGCGGAGCGGGTTCGCGAGTCATTGATTCAGATCGAGACTCTTCGTAGCGGGTTCGCGAGTCATTTGATTCAGATCGAGACTTCGGAGCGGAGCGGGTTCGCGAGTCGTTTGATTCAGATCGAGACTTCGGAGCGGGTTCGCGAGTCATCTGATTCAGATCGAGCTCGGAGCGGGTTTCGCGAGTCATTTGATTCAGATCGAGACTTCGGAGCGGAGCGGGTTCGCGAGTCATTTGATTCAGATCGAGACTTCGGAGCGGGGGGCGGGTTCGCGAGTCATTTGATTCAGATCGAGACTTCGGAGCGGAGCGGGTTCGCGAGTCATTTGATTCAGATCGAGACTTCGGAGCGGAGCGGGTTCGCGAGTCATTTGATTCAGAGCAAGACTTCGGAGCGGGTTCGCAGAGTCATTTGATTCAGATCGAGCTCGGAGCGGGTTCGCGAGTCATTTGATTCAGATCGAGACTTCGGAGCGGGTTCGCGAGTCATTTGATTCAGATCGAGACTTCGGAGCGGAGCGGGTTCGCGAATCATTTGATTCAGATCAAGACTTCGGAGCGGGTTCGCGAGTCATTTGATTCAGATCGAGCTCGGAGCGGGTTCGCGAGTCATTTGATTCAGATCGAGACTTCGGAGCGGGTTCGCGAGTCATTTGATTCAGATCGAGACTTCGGAGCGGAGCGGGTTCGCGAGTCATTTGATTCAGATCGAGACTTCGTAGCGGGTTCGCGAGTCATTTGATTCAGATCGAGACTTCGGAGCGGAGCGGGTTCGCGAGTCGTTTGATTCAGATCGAGACTTCGGAGCGGGTTCGCGAGTCATCTGATTCAGATCGAGCTCGGAGCGGGTTCGCGAGTCATTTGATTCAGATCGAGACTTCGGAGCGGAGCGGGTTCGCGAGTCATTTGATTCAGATCGAGACTTCGGAGCGGGGCGGGTTCGCGAGTCATTTGATTCAGATCGAGACTTCGGAGCGGGTTCGCCAGTCATTTGATTCAGATCGGGACTTCGGAGCGGATTCGCGAGTCATTTAATTCAGATCGAGACTTCGGAGCGGGTTCGCGAGTCATTTGATTCAGATCAGGACTTCGGAGCGGGTTCGCGAGTCATTTGATTCAGATCGAGACTTCGGAGCGGAGCGGGTTCGGAGCGGAGCTGGTTCACGAGTCATTTGATTCAGAACGAGACTTCAGAGCGGGTTCGCGAATCATTTGATTTAGCGCAGAAATTTGTGCACCACAAATCCTCTGATTTACACTGACTTTTGAGAGCATATCGCAAATCATTTAGATCGGGACTTAGGTGCAGGGCCGTGAATCATTTAATTGAATCGGGACTTCTTTGGAGACGCATTATGCATCATTTGATTCAGATCGGGGCTTTGGAACGGGTTGGTGAATCTTTTGATTTAAGACTTCGAAGCGCATATTGCAAATCATTTCTTTTTCGAAAACTCAGAATTGGTTAAACCATTGCATCGCAAAAAAATTCACTGTTTCGAAGCTTTCCAATCAGATCGCGAATCATTCATGCTTAATCTTTGGCCATACCCTTACAAAAATTAACCATGGTTTTACCACAAATAAATAAAAACATGCTTACTATAGTTAAACCATGGTAACCACAAATTAACCATGGTTTTGCTAGTACAACTGGTTATACAAATGGTAATCAATACGCCAAAAAACATGATTACTACACTTTTACTATAAAACAATGGTTAATTTTTGTAGGATTCATATTTGCAAAACTAGACATATTTTACGCATGTAAGAATGTGTTAGAGTCGTGTTTACACGAAAAACAGCTTACAATCACTGTCAAATCAGCCTGTTTGCAGACAGAAGAGAGACTATAAGAGGAGAAAACAAACACACACCCTCTCAGTGTTTACAAAGGGCGTGAGAAACATCATCACCTACTGTTACAGTTAAGATTAAGTGCTATTGAAATGGTTTAGTGTATTAAAAACGAATGACAAATGCCTCCAAAAAAATAAAGAATGCAAATCTTGCCCGTGTGCAAGTTTCTGTAAAGGCTTACTTCATAAATATGTAATAGATCTAACGTGGTGCTATAGCTTTCTTGCGGTCTCCGGGCTCGTAGGTTTATTAATTTTAATAAAACTGTGTTATTCAACAGTTTGAAGTTAGAGTCGCTAAGCGAACTTCAGGGTTGAATTAATATTCATGAGCAGGAAACGCGGAAGTGGCGGTTAAGCCCCTCCCCGCAGGTATAAAAACACCTGTCTGCGGTCAGCTGAGCCAAGAGCAGACTCACCCGACGAGCAAATGGAGTCCAGGCAGCTTTCAGGTAATTTAACCGTGTAAACATCTGTCAGATCAAAGTAATGACACAATGAAACTAAAGGAAAGAGGAATTGAGCATCTGCAATGTTATATATTATATAACAATATTATTTGATGCAGTTTGAACTGTTTATTAAACTTTTTCAACTATTCAAGCTATGACCTACATTGATGTTATATAGTACCTGAGAGAGTTTAACTTGAGTTTTCAGAAGCTATATAGCCTATATAAATTAGTTTTTAGAATATATAAATTTCTGCGTTGGCACACAGTTAAAATAGCATTTATAATGCAAGATTTTACTATTGTGTATATTTCCAAATGTTGTAAATGTTAAGTAATGCATGACCTATATTTACAAGTAGCCTATTTATAATGTGCTGACTAAATATTCTTTAAATGCAGAGTGATGTAAACCTTTTTGCTTGTTGTTTTAAGGCACAAAGCTTTTCATCTTTATTGTGATGTTTTTACAAAATTTGAATTAGAAGAAAGAAGAAAATTTATATCTGCAAGATTAACCTCTAAATGATACTAGATGATTTTTGGCTGATCATATGTTGTGTTTAGTACTACTACTGCCCTTCAGAGGAACACAGAAGACAGTTACATGACAAAATAAGTTAATTTAAATCTTTAAACTTAAAAAGTTAATGCATGGTTTTTCCTTCTGGAGCATCAGTGAGCATTTGCACCTTCTGTAATAGTTGCATGAGTCCCTCATTAGTCTTTAGTGTGAAAAGATGGATCACAAAATCATACAGTCATTGTTGGAAAGGGTTCAAATGCAAAAAAAAAGCTAAGAATTTGTGGAACCTGAAGGATTATCTGAAGAACCGCAGGCAGTTTAACTGTTCAGGACAAACAAGGGACTCATGAACAACCATCACTAAACAAAAACACAGCTGTGGACATACAGCACAGTATTAAGAATGTAAACTTTTGATTGAGGTCATTTTTATAAATTCAACTAGTTTCCCTTTTTCTCCTAAATGTAAACATTTTTATGTGAAATATCTTATTCAGGTCAGCACTAAATAAACAATAACATGCATTTTGTATGATCCCTTTTATTTTGGTAAAATAATTATGGTGTATGCAAACTTTTGACTTGAATTATATAGATAGATAGATAGATAGATAGATAGATAGATAGATAGATAGATAGATAGATAGAAGCACATTCAAGGTCATAGAAGTTAGAAGTTCAAGGACAGCTGTTTAATGAGAATTCATATATAATGGATGATATTTGAAGATTTAAATATAATATTTTTTAAACCGTATATGTGCAGCTGCAGACTCCGAGAGCAGGAATGAACTGGAGGAAGGGGGCGTGGCCTGTTCCGTGATAGTGTGTGACATCCATCCAAAAGCTCCAGGTGTGAGGGATGGAAAGGTGGGAAAGTTTAATAAAGCGTTGTACTCCGATGGATCACAATGACGTACATTTGCTTTTCCCTTTACATCCACTGTGAAAGTATATTAATGCGCAATTCTTCCTCTCAAGAATGACCCCTGGTCATGTGACAGCTCTGCATCTTCCTCTGACAGTGAAGATGATGAAAAAGACGAAAAAGAAGAAAAAGCTGAAGAAGAAAAGAAGCAAGGTACTTAGATTACGAAACAAGACAGGGCCCAGTAGCGAACTCTGCAGCATCCCACTCATTCCACCTGCTTAATTAGAGCTTAATGAGCACATGAATTAACCTTTTACTGCATATTAATTTCAGAGCAGGAACTGTGTAGATATAGACAACTTGCTTTTGTTCCTGTTTTGTATATCACTTCGAAATAAAGCAAAAATGTAACTGATATTTGAAATAGATAAGGAATGTTTTATTGCATGCTAGAGTTTATTAATCCCAGAATAATACATGCACTTGAGTGCAAAACAGAGAAGAAAATCATGGTTATTAGACCATTTTCTGAGGTTTTCAGAATGCATGATTGCACAAGTTTTTTTTTTTTTTTCAACATTCAAAGAGAAGAATTCCCTTCTTTCACAATTAAGGGAAAGAGCTGGAGGGTAGAACAAACACGCACACCCACAGAAAAGTACGACAACTGTCAAAAACAAGTTCTTGCAGGTGTCAATAACTCTGTCACTTCCTCACACAGAAGTCCAGCTCATCTTCCTCATCATCATCATCATCATCATCTTCCTCTTCATCCTCAGACAGTGACAGCAGTGAGGTGAGCAGATTAATAAGTTTAACTGGTTTCATGTTTAATTATCTTTGCAGTGTGGCAGCTAGTGCACATGTTACAGTATGGTTTTGCTGTCCTGTGATTTACTGTGGTAAGTGGAAATCTAGGGCTTAAAGTGCTTGGGCAATTTGTATCTCTCACACGTACTGAGGAGTTGAAAGTGTCACAATCTGCGGTGTTTTAGTGTAGAGATTTGTACTCTCTGATGTTAAACATAACCTAGAATGCACCTGTGCTCTACAACACAGCCAATCAGAGCGACAGAGTACACCAAATCAGCTTTTAACATTCATAAACACACACACACACACACACTACATCACCTGTGGTTATAGAGGGAACTTCAACTTTGCCTTGATTGTTTTTTGAAAGTAACATTAAAGTAAAAACAGAAACAAGTGTTTAAACAGTTTCTAGACTGGATAGTGTTTTATTTTTATAATTTATACTATTTTCTATTTTATTTAATTTGTGTTTTATTTTGAGCTGGACTGCTACTAATCATTGTATACTCATGTTGAGTGGAAGAACAGCTCATTCTAATGAACATCTTGTTTTTGCATTCAACCAAAGAAAGAAAGTTATGTGGGTTTGTAACCGCGTGTGTAAAATGAAGACAGTTTTGTCTTTCTGCTGAGCTTGAAATAAAGGCCGTGTTTATTTACCGCTGTTTTGCTGCAGAGGAAGGAAAGTTGTCTGAGTCACGGCGTGCTGAGCAACAGTCACGGCTCACTTGTGTAAAACAGGATTTGTAGAGTGTGTCTCATGGCTGCTGTCCTAATTATGAAATGTGTGTTTACCACAAAACAACAACATTTACATCTTCTTCTTGACTTATCTGGGTCACGCTCCCAGATTTACTCACTCACGCATTCTCCTCAACAGGATGAAAAGAAGAAAAAGAAGAAAATGAAAATCAGCGAGACTGCAGAGCCGGGCATTCTCACAGAAACAGGTTAGATGGATCACAGGACAGGTGTTTCATTGTGTGTGTGTGTGTGGGTGTGTCACTCCGGTGGTAATTTTACTCTATGAAAGACCTGTGAGTTTTAGGCCTAAGATAGACAAACATTCACTTTATTTGGACAGACAACTAAAAGCCTGAAATATGTGATGCATGAGGAAATGAGCTCTTTCCATGCAGAGTTTGGCTAAGATTGTTGCACATGCATATATACAATTATTTTATTTTATATGATGTAAAGTAAAATAAAAGTAAGGCATTCAATCATGTCTATCTATCTATCTATCTATCTAAAATATATATATAAACACACACACACACACACACACATACATATATACACGTATATGTATGTGTGTGTGTGTGTGTCCCTGGACCACAAAAGCAGTCTTAAGTAGCACAGGTATATTTGTAGCAATAGCCAACAATACATTGTATGAGTCAAAATCATTGATTGTGATTTTATTCATTTTTTTATGTGAGTGTTTAAATTGAAAATTATTTATTTTAATTTGACTTTTTTACAATTAAATCAAAATGTATAATTTTTATTGTTATTCTTTATTTTTATTTATTATATTTTATTGGGATCGAGATTTTATTGTTTTTTTTTTTTTTTTTGATATGTGGGAATTTTTAGGGATTTTATTTTAGTCACTGGTCATTGTATTGTTTTGTCATTGTGTGGAAGAACAGCTTGTTCTGCTCATCATCTTGTCTTTTTCCCAGTGGTCTTGTTAAAGGCCTGTTCACACCAAGAACGATAACTATAAAGATAACTATAAAGATAACGATATTAGCGTCCACACCAGCGAACGATATCTTCTGTTTATTCTAAGCGCACGCTCTTCTGCCGCTTTAAATTCTCGAGCGCGTTACAGCAGGATGGATTCTGATTGGTTGTAAAAAAATTTTATCGTTCATCAGCTGGAAAAAAATCGTTTTGAAAGTGATTCCAACGATATCGTTTTTCTTTGTCTTTATCGTTACAGTTGTGGTGTGGACTCTGCTGTTCATTAATACTGAAAACGATTTTTAGAACTATAACTTTATCGTTATCTTTATAGTTATCGTCCTTGGTGTGAACGGGCCTTAAGTCTGATGTTTTTCAGGTCTGGAGGGAAACACTGAATTAACTCCTGCAGGAGAAACTAAAGGAGACGAAGAGAAGAAAAAGAAGAAAGACAAAGTAATTTCTCCTCTTTAAGACTCTCTGCTGTATTATTTAAATGACCATACTTTTTTAATTTTCAGGATAATGTCTCACATTTTGTTGATTGCCTCAGTTTTTGTTTGCTTGCTTTTTAGTTCATATATTGATTAATTTTGCTTAATTTTTCCCAGGATGCAGCTGCAATCAGTTCAGACAGTGAGAATGAAAAGAAGAAGAAGAAGAAGAAAAAGAAGAAGAAAAATAAAATGAAGCAGAAGAAGGATAAGAAAAAGAAGAAGAAGAAGAAAAAGAAGATGAAGAAGAAGGTATGAAGTGCAGAGGTATAAAAGTGTTTTAATTTCTCAGTATCTGTCTGGAATCTCTGCATCTTCTGTATCTCTTAGGATTCCAGCTCATCTTCCTCCTCTGACAGTGAGGATGATCACAAGAAGAAAAAGAAGAAAAAGAAGCCGAAGAAGAAGAAGAAGAAGAAGAAGAAGAAGGTACAGCAGTGCATTGGTGTGATTGGTTGTTTCTATCTATCTATCTATCTTTTAAATTAAGTTTACATTCCGTAATTCTTTATTTTTCTGCCATGGAATAATACATTTAAAAAAGGTAATTATGATCTCAGTTTGTTTTTATCTCACAATTCTCAAACTTAAACTTATTTTATTTCAGCTAGCTGTCAAAGTGACATTTCTCATTTTCATGAAGTTAGACTTGACATACTAAAATAATAGAAATAAAAAACTAATTAGACATATTTCTAAAACTTAAACTAAAATGAAAATGGAAAATATAAAATAAAACATTCAAACTATAATGGTATTTCTTTTCATGATTGCAAGTTTATATCTTATATCTTATAGTTTTTCTCTGAATTGTGAGATACACTACTAAACAAGTTTCCATATTGTTTAAATCAAGTTAAACATCTCTCTCTTCTGTCAGGAATCAAGCAGTTCTTCCTCCGACAGCTCCAGTGATGATGAGAAGAAGAAGAGAAAAAAGAAGAAAGACAAAAAGAAGAAAAAGGAAAAGAAGGTACAATGCAGCTTAAAAGCATGAAAAGTTTTAGAAATCATCAGATCTCATGTGTTTTTTAGAGTCAACATGAGACGACGTAACTGGTATTGAACTCCCAAATAAACAGGACTGATTTTGAGTTCATGTTAATGTTTCAGAGACGTTCATCTGTCAGTGTGTCTGATGTTGTCCGACACTAACACCTGACTCACTCTTTTTAACGACTGTGGAAACTAGCTTGAGTTCAAAATGTTCAAATCAAATTCACTAACTGAGCTCATCGTGACTTGCAGGATTCAGGAGGTGACTCCGCATCGGCTGCAGAGAAAGACGAGAAGGTAAGAAGCAGGAGAAGTGAGCTGAAGTCTCCGCTGGCTGTGGGTTTGAGCTCCTGTGAGTGAGTGTCTGTTTAACTCACGCTGCTCCTCTTCTGTCTGTCAGGAGCTTGAGCTCAAACAGGAGGATGGAAAGCTCACAGAAGACGCATCTTCATCTGGTGAACGCTTTGGTCTGTTCATTTATTTGTGCAGATTTGAGTCTAGTTTAACCCTGTTTAGATTCTTTAATCCTAATTCTGGGTGGAGAAAGCAACATTTATATAACTTTTACCAGGACTGACATAGTAATGAATTTTTGAAAGCTGTGTTTTTGTGGTCTGGAAAAGTCATAAAAATTAATAATATCTTTAAAGTCTCATGGAAACTTCTTAAGTAATATAATATGTATTTTATTTTACTTTTTTATTTTAGTTTAGTTTAGTTTATCTCTGGAAAAGTTAGTCTTGTCGCAAAAGTCACATGTAACATTCTTTAGTAATATAATATAATTTTATTACAGTATATTTTATTTTATTAATAATTGTCTAGTTATGAGTCATGGAAATGTGCTGCTCTGTAAATGTTTATGCAGGGTTAAACCTAAAACCATAAAAAATTACTTTAAATAAAATAATTTAAAATATACTTAAAAATATCACTTCAGGGATATTAAAGGGACATTAAGTGAAATAAAATTAAATAAAATAGAACACACTTATTTTATTAAAGCTAGTTCCCAAGAAAAACATTTCTCATTTTAATTTAGTTTAACTTGATGTGCTAAAATAACTAAAACTAAAACTAAAATAAAAATAAAAATCATGCAAACTACTGTATATACACATATTACTAAAACTAAACATAAATAGAAAATAAAAATGATTTAGAAATAAATCTTAAAAAACAAGTACTTATATAAAAACACAACACAATTAAAAAAACATTAACTAAAATAAAACTGAAAAAATATATCTATAAAAACGAATTAATATTTTTAAAATAGCACTGTGTGTGGAGCCTGCTTTACTCAGAACATGCTGAAGTGATGTCTAATGGTGGTCACATGACTCATGTAAGCGACTTCCTGTCCTGTGCAGCACTTCCTGCGGAGTCTGCAGGTATGACCGCTGTCAGGGACGACGGTCACATGTCTGATGATGAGGGCGAGGGAGCAGACGACAAGCAGAAAGACAAAAAGAAGAAAGTAAAGAAAAAGAAGAAGGTTTGTGTCATTAACCCAGAAACATAAACAAAAAACTGCTTCATTAATCATCCAGTTATGTGTGTAGAAACACACTTTCCCGTGAACCGCGCTAGTAAAAGTGATTCTACTCTGTGTGCACTAATCTACTCTCTCACTAATAACATATTAGCTTTATTAATCAGAACTTGGCAAAACATGATTTTTATGGTCTGACGTCTCTGTCTCTCAGAAGGAATGCAGTTCGTCCTCTTCATCGGACAGTTCTTCAGACAGTGAGGATGACAAGAAGAAGAAAAAGAAGAAAACCAAGAAAAAGAAAAAGAAGAAAGATAAGGTAAGATCTAAGCTTCATCATAAACAGCTGCATATGTTATTGGTGGGCTGGTTCATAATTAACATGTGTAAAAGGAACAATTCAGACAATAAAAGGCATTGTTAAATATGAGAAATCCGAGAACGGTTATTGTAATAACTTAAAATTAAAACCATTTAAAAAAATGCATTACTTAAATAAATAAATAAACCTATAAAAATATTGCTGCTATTATTCCCAACAGGACTCCAGCTCCTCTTCATCATCCGACAGCAGCTCCTCATCCTCCTCAGACAGCGATGATGACAAAAAGAAAAAGAAGAAGAAGAAGAAGAAGAAAGTAAAGGTCAGACTGATTTCAATACTTAAATGTAATACATGTACATATCTTACATTTCCATATATGAAGTGTAATGTCATGTGAGGTAGAAATGTATATGAAACATATTAGAAGGTGGAAATTCATTTTTTTATATATATATATATATATAATAGATATTATTAACATATGCAAATATGCAGATTTTACTGTAAGGGCTTTTATGTATGTTGTTTTTAAATATGTGATTTTAAATAGAGAATGTATGAATGTAAAAATTATATATCACCTTATAGATGTCATATATATATTTCCATATGGGTTTATTTAGATTTACAGATGCATGTGACAAACACTGACTGAATTACTGCTCTGCTCTCGTTTCTTAAAGGATTCTTCTTCATCTTCGTCATCAAGTAGCTCCTCATCTTCTTCTGACAGCGATGATGAGAAGAAGAAGAAGAAAAAGAAGAAGAAGAAGAAGCATAAGAAAAAGGTAAAATCTAAAAGTAAAATCTCTCTTTATTTAATATTCACGCTGAGTACATGAGAAATACATGAACCCTGAATGTATCTGACCTCTTGACCTCCATTCTCAGGAGTCCAGCTCCTCTTCATCATCTGACAGCAGCTCCTCATCCTCCTCTTCAGACAGCGATGATGACAAGAAGAAGAAGAAGAAAAAGAAGAAGAAGAAGAAGAAGAAGAAGAAGAAGCATAAGAAAAAGGTAAAATCTAAAAGTAAAATCTCTCTTTATTTAATATTCACGCTGAGTACATGAGAAATACATGAACCCTGAATGTATCTGACCTCTTGACCTCCATTCTCAGGAGTCCAGCTCCTCTTCATCATCCGACAGCAGCTCCTCATCCTCCTCTTCAGACAGCGATGATGACAAGAAGAAGAAGAAGAAGAAGAAGAAAAGTGAAAAAGACAAGAAGGACAAGAAAAAGAAGAAAGACAAGAAGAAAAAGAAGAAGAAAGACAAGAAGAGTAAAAAGGTGGTTAATCATCAGTTAAGACTGGTTTAAACCTGCAGTACTGGTTTAACACCTGGTTAACCTGCAGTGCTGGTGGTTAGTGAAAAAGATGCAAAGAAAATGTTGCAACTCACTTTATAAAGTCAATAATTCAAAAATAAGCGATTTTACCACCATTGTTATAGTATAATTAAGATGCTTTTATAGTTTTTATTAATGTTGAATTTAGTTTTTATTTTGGTATTTTCATTTTAAATAGTTAAAAAAAAATTGCAATTTAGTTTTTTCGTCATTTTTATTAGTTTATTCATTTTTTAGATTATTAGTTTTGTAATATTTTATTTTACTTTATTTCATTGTAGATTTGATTTCAAGTAACAAAATAATTTTTATGGTTTTTGTATGTATGATATATAATACAGAATATGTAATTTATATATGCTGCATTGTTGTCGGACAGCACTGTCAATGTCATATATCTGATGTAGTTTAATTTGTCTTCTGTCTGATTGTGTCTTGTTGCTTTTGTTTTAATCCCAGGACTCAGGAAAGTCTTCAGGATCAGAAAACCATGACGACAAGCATGTATGAGCTAATCCACGCTCGCTTATTTTAATCTGTGTTATTTCTCAAGCATTATGACAGCATTTATGTTCTCTAAGATATAGAGGAAATTCCCTCTATACAGGCCCCAGGCCCCCACAGATTATTATACAAATATAATATTTATTAAATTATTGTTACATCTGTTTTAACACAATTATTATTATAACTATTATAAAATGTGTTTTTGCATAATTCTTGATGAGTTTGACTGACAGCAGTGTTAGCCAATTGTTATCCAGGCTGTTTCGGGAATGTAAATATAATTTTGTGACTGACGCCTGCATTTAACTAAACCTGTTTCCTAATCTGAAGCCTATTTATTTAAATAACGAATTGAAAAAAAAAAAAAAATCACTAACATGACATTTCTGAATCAAATAATTGTATAGCTACATTTTATTTATATCTAATTTGGCTTTTTCAGTTAGTGTAGGCCTGTTACATTCTTCTGATTATTAGGCCTATTAATATTAAGTTACCTTTATTATTAAATTAATACTAGGCCTACAATTAATTTTCCCCGCAATAATTTCATCGTGCATCACCGCATAACTGACGCGCTGCGAGGATAATAAAGACTAGCTTACACCTCATTAAAAATGTTTTTAAAAATGTCTTTCAAAACAGATTTATTATGCAATGAATTATAGGCCTAAAATGATTAACACTGCAATCATCAATAATAAAAAAAAGCTTAATTTCAAGCACCAACTTTTTTAAAAAGAAAAAACAACCTGTTTAACACGAAAGCCTACGTTTCTTCTCTTTATTTATGAATTTTATTTTATTTTTTTTTTTTTTTTTTTCCACTAGCCTATGTTCGGGACACAACATTTAACTAAGCCACGTTAAGTGTTTTCTTATAACGGTTTTCTTTGGGAGGAAATGCTAAACGTGTTATTAAACGTGTTGCATTCATATTCAGGGCTCATCTGATTTTTTGTAGATAGTAGCCTATACTTTATTAGTATGATGTTTACTGAGTTTGTCTGTTAATATCACTGTCTTAGTACATGAAGCCACGTTAAGCGCTTTAGAATGTCCCTCTGGTTGTTGCCTAAAAAGACGGGTTTATGATGTTTAATATATTTGGCTGTTTTTAGCCTTACCCTGGAGTTGGTTCACCCTCCACCTAACATAACTCTTGCGCAAAGTGTGCACGTTGCTTGTGTGATATCCATTGGATAAACCTTCCTGGTTAAAAACAAATATTTAATATATTGCGACATAACCAGCCAACCCCCGCCACCCACAGACCCACTATGCTACTGGACTCCGTCCGTTAGTTACCCTACTGCCCGCTCACTTTTGCCCAGGCCCGCCCAAAAATCAAATTCTGGCTACACCACTAAGTTCCCTTATCCTTGCCGTATGACATGGTTGTGTAGTTAAACTGAACCTCTATTGTTATTCTTCTACAGAAGAAGGCTAAATCAGATGATAAGGGCGGAGAAAACTCCTCGCTGAAGACTGAAGGAGAGTCTGGGGGTTTGGGGTCATTCAGCACGAGAGATTTCAGCTGTGGAACTTGTGGCTCTCAGATTTCTTCATCTCTAGTTTACTCCAGCCTGCCTTCTGAAACCCTGAACCGCACAGAGAGCAGCAGCGCCTCCCGCAGGCCTCTGACTGCCATCGAGAGCCTGATGGGACATCCTCAGAGAAACACGCTGGAGACAGACAGAGACACGACCAGCAGATACACCTCACACTTCACATCGTAACAAACACTTACACAATAGTACCATGGCAGTGCCATGTTTTGGGGGGTTTAGAGTGCTGCAGTGATGACGTATGTTTGTATGTGTTCATACCAACCCGGTTTCCTTGGACAAAAACACATTAGGATTTATCCACTGGCTTTTGGAGTATTGCAGAAAATGAGCTCTGTGATCAGCAAAAGTGT
Source organism: Cyprinus carpio (assembly GCF_018340385.1). NCBI lineage: Eukaryota > Metazoa > Chordata > Actinopteri > Cypriniformes > Cyprinidae > Cyprinus > Cyprinus carpio. The sequence continues at coordinate 26,627,225 of NC_056611.1, forward strand.
ATGACTCCTACATGATTCTTACATCACAAATGTGACCCTGCAGCACAAAAGCAGTCATAAGTAGCACAGGTATATTTGCAGCAATAGCCAAAAATACATTGTATGGGTCAAAATTATACATTTTTCTTTTATGCCAAAAATCATTAGGATATTAAGATAAGATCATGTTCCATGAAGATATTTTGTAAATTTCCTACCGTAAATATATCAAAACTTAATTTTGGATTAGTAATATGCATTGCTAAGAACTTCATTTCGACAACATTAAAGGTGATTTTCTCAGTATTTAGATTTTTTTGCTCCCTCAGATTCCAGATTTTCAAATAGTTTGTCCAATATATAAATACTGTCAATTTCAAATGGACTCTTATGACTGGTTTTGTGGTCCAGTGTCACAAATGAACAACTTAAGGCCTAAATACAGTCAGCAGAGGTAAAAAGCTTAAACATATGCTATACCCAGCTAATAAAAATATGTTCTAAGAGCATGTTTCTAGCGTTCCCATTAAGTTACAAAAATGTTATTTCGGACTGTTTTCAAAACGTTAAAAATTTACTTTTTTGAAACATTAAGTGAACATTCCATTTTATCATTTTGCAAACATTATGGAAATGTTACTTTTGAATGTTCTCTGAACATTCCGAAACAAATTGTTACATTTAAAAAGCATTGTATGAATGTCCAACTAAAATGATTTAGAGAAAAAAAAAAAGTTACACGAATGATGTAGAAATTATGCGTAGAATTACTTTTTTTTTTCCTGCAATCCCCACTGTGATCTAAATTATTTACAAAAAAAAATGTATTAAACATTTTATTCATCATTTGGGGAACCCTGGAAAATAGATTTAACCATCTGATACAATCACTGTACCATGGTACGGCCACAGTACTTTTTTTGTTATGGTGCTACGAAGTTAAGACGTGAATGCTTATGATCAGTGTGTATTTGTTTTTGTCTGTGATCGAGGGAACAGAACGCAGCATTTAACCCACATTGTTGTCTATTGAATAATCAATGCAATTATCACTTATGTTTTTATGAGATTTTCAGATGCAGCACGTTATATTTGAACCCAGTAGCTGTATCTTGCTTGATTCGGGGGATATTTTGATTGGGAATGATACTATTAAAAAGCTTGTAATAAAACCACATGCAGTTCATGTGAATATGATCCGAGGAGTGTTTTCTGTCATCATGTGCTGGATTAATCAGAACCAGAGCATTTGTGGAGCAAAAGGCGTGAACAGAAACCACACCTAGATACTTTCCTGAAGCGCCTCGGGCTGGGGCTGTTTTTAGAGACGTTCATCTGCTTCCTGTCAGCGAGATCTTTCTGGAGGATTTTACAAATCAGGGGAATGTGTGCTTATTTCAGTAGGTTCCAGTTGGCTTATCTGACATTTAAGCATTTGGCAGACACTTTTATCCAAAGACTAACAGTGCATTCATTTTATACACTCAATATTTATCACATTAATAACACATGAGTACATGACACTGAAACAGCTAAAGATTTATAGCATTTATAGTGTTAAAGGAGTAGTTCCAGTGTTTTTCACTGAAGGTATCAATTCAATTCAATTCAAGTTTATTTGTATTGCGTTTTTTACGATACAAATCATTGCAAAGCAACGATTGAAGGAATCAATGTTATGGATAGAAGACCCATATTGTAGCTACTGTAGATGCAATGGTTTGGAGTTAAAAACGCTCACCAATGGATGCTCTGCAGTGAATAGGTGCCGTCAGAATGAGAGTCCAAACAGCTGATAAAAACATCACAATAATCTACACCACACCACAGCTTTTGTCTTCTCCAGATGTTAACTGATGGACTGGAGTGCTGTGGATTACTTGTGGATTATTGTGATGTTTTTATCAGCTGTTTGGACTCTCATTCTGACGGCACCCATTCACTGCAGAGCATCCATTGCTGAGACACTGATGCAATGCTACATTTCTACAAACCTGTGAAACAAACTCATCCTGATCTTGGATGGCCTGCGGTTGAGTGAATGTTCAGCTAATTTTTATTTACCTGTTCCTTTAAATGCTATATCAACTTTGGAAACCTGGTCTGTTTTCCGCAGCCAGTAGTGAGTCAGAGATCCAGAATGATCAGAGAGACACCTGGACACCTGCTTTGGGGTAAAAACGGCTCATCATTTTGAGCGTTTTCACAATAGCGTTGTACTAAAGCAGAACCACCCAGATGAGACACACCTTACACTCCTGGATACCAAAACTGTGCTCAGGTGGGGGAAGAGGTTCATAAACTGGTTTTGTTGGATAATCCTGTTTCTGTCAAAGCCTATTTTAAATCTTAAAACAGGATTTAGTGTTTTAATGACTTTCCTCTGAGGTTTTTTGTCATTGTTCACATTAACATTAGTGCTAGTAGATACAGTATACTATATATACTACTACTTATTATCAACAATTATATTACAGTTATTTATTTATTTATTTATCCAAAAGGGAGGGACCTTGGGAGATATTTTGCTTTTTTTTTTTAGAAAGATAAGTTGTTAAATGTGTTTACACTTCAAATTAAAATTGTTACAGAAGACACACAGAAACACTTCCCAAACAAAAGAAAACACAGAACAAAAGGGATGTAACAAAATACAAAATTAAATCACACCACGTGATTAATAAACACAAGCTATTCCGTATTTAGTCAGCTCACTCACCTGCTTATCGACGTCTCTAAGCCAATCAGCTGAGACCACTGGTTACTTAATTAATATTCATGAGCAAAGCCTTCTCTGTGTACAGTAAAGAGTTTCTCTAATTTTAATGCATGCTGAGCGTTGTCTGTCTTTCAGCCAATCAGCTGGGGCGAATCTGTGTATGTGTGTGTGATTAATATTAATGAGGCACAACTGTTCTGACGCTCTGGGTGGATCCAGGTAGAAACACTGATGTTGATGATAAATACTGCTGTCATCTCGACCAGATCACGTTCACTGCTTCATCATGGACTTCGATCTGGACTCAGGTAAACAGATGCAGGAATTATATATCAGTAAACACACACACTGGTTGATTTCTAAGAGAAACTAACAGTTTTATTCCTGTTTTTGAGCAGCTGTTGGAGATGATGAGGTGAAGAAGCAGGAGGGCAACGAGGTGGAGGGGCTCTTTGGGTTTGGAAAGAAAGATAAAGACAAAGAAGAAAAAGATAAAGAGTGTAAGGACAAGGACAAAGATAGTGACAAGCCAAAGGTAAGAATATTTGTAATTATGATGGTCAACGAAAGTTTTCTAAAACACAGAAAAAATAAAAAGATAAAAAGTACTGAGAATTGTTATTATTATTATTATTATTATTTTGCATATAACGGTTATTATTGATAACTAAAACTAAAACCATAAAAATGTTGTTAGTTTAAATAAAATATGGAAAACTTATTTCAGCAAGTTGCAGAGGCAACATTTTTCGTTTTAATTTAGTTTAACTTGACTAACTGAAACTAAAACTAAAATAAATTATAAATAAAATTAAAAAAAGGAAAAGATACAAATAAAAACCAAAGCTTACAGACATATATATATATATATATATATATAATATATATATATATATATAATATATATATATATATATATATATATATATATATATATATATAGATAATTAAATAAAAACATTTATAATTCTTAAATATATTATAAATAATTCTAATTATATCTAACTTATAAATATTTATAAATAATTTATAAATATATTATTAAAATATATTATTATAAAAAAATAATAACTAATATAATTGTATCACTATGATATTAAAATAACACATTTGTAAAGTGTTTATAATGCAATCAGACAGTTAATAATCTGAATTTCCTATTAAATCAAAATGTTTGCATTGTTTTTTATCCTTTTTAACCCCTTCCACTCCAAACACTTTTCCTTTAAAGCCACTTTTCAGTTTCCTGATGTGTTTATAATCAGATTACAGAAGCAAAATGTGTTGCGAACAGTGTTTTGTGTTGAGTTCAACCCGAAAGACTCCTTTCAAGAGCTCAAAAATGTTGCTCAGCCCTTGAGGGTTAATAATGACGTAAAAAAAGAGATGTTACTACATGCTGGTGCAGAATGTGATGCATTATACTGTTTTATGCATGCTTTTTCAGAGTGATTGCAAAGAGGATAAAGACAAGGATAAGTGCACAGACAAAGAGAAGGACAAGTGCAAAGAGAAAGAGAAGGACAAGTGCAAAGACAAAGAGAAGGACAAGTGCAAAGACAAGGAAAAGAAGAAGGATAAAGAGCACAAAAAGGGGCACGGACACGGTCATGGTCACGGTCATGGACACGGTCATGGACATGGACACGGTCGGGGACGTGGACATGGACACAGGTCATCCTCTTCATCCAGTGATGAGGTAACTTTGTGCTTTTACTTTGATTTTATAAACACTTAAAACAAGGCCAAATTAATTTGCTTTTGTGAGACACAGAAGGAGATCTTAAGCATATCGCCTTCTTTTATGGTGATTTTTGGTTGTTTTTTGGTGCAGTTTGGTACCATTAGTTTGTCTATGAGCAGACAGAGTTTGAGTTAAGAACAGGTTACTAACGTTTTAATTACATTTGTTAACTGAGGATGGATAAATGCCGTGATAATGGCATCTCATAAAAACGGCTGATCTTGAGGCGTGGTGCACACTTAGAGTCGTAAAGGGCACATCTAGGGCACATGCTCCATTCTTCAGGTTTGCTTAACTACAGTTCAGAACAAAAGACTCAAATGAATCGTTCTGATGATCTGATTGGATGAGCCACGTTTGATGCTAATCTACATAAATTTTCTACCTCATTGATTTACTATAGTATTTTCACTTTCATCATGTTTCATGTTCTTCATTCTTATACTGTAAAAAAAAACCTGGCCAGTTTAAATGTGTTAAACTACTTTAAAAACACCTGGTTGAAGTCGAGTGCTTTCAGAGTCTGCTGGATGGATCCACCCCTGTAATGCAGACAAACCGGTTTACTTGTTGAAGAGAGGACAAAAAAATACACTCTCAAAAGATTTTTTTGAGAAACCAAAAATAAGTGAGATTGGTGTTTCTCAAATCAATTACGTAGAGTTACAATCACTTGTACTGTCACATATGGGTTTTTTTCATAGAAAACTAAAAGTTAACATAATTTTCTCTTTGTTTGCAGGACTAAAGCTGAAGACTGAAGTCATGAGGGGGCCGGGGCAAGTTGTCACATAGGGAAAATGATTTATGGGATTTATGTTTATAGTAACTGTGAGGTTTTGAGTCAAAAAATTCAATTGCAGAAATGCTTGTTTTCTCTAGCAGTGGTTTTATAAGTTGGTTTTAAACACCTAGTTGCACCATTTGTATTATATTAGGATAATATTTTTGGAATTGTGTCTTACAAACTAACATTTCAGTACTGTTATCTTTTTATAAATTGGTGTGAGCTGTTACATGAGTTCTGTGATGTACTGCATATACAGTATCTATGAAAATCTCCTGTTATTTTTTATTTTTTTGCAGTTTGTTTTACTGTTCAAGACATTATATAGCCTGTAATACATTTGAAATATTATATTGTGGAAAATGTATTGATTTTATGTTAATATGTCATATTACAAATAAACAGTTCCCATTTTTTGTGATTTATCCCATATATAGTGACAACATGGCCCAGTAAAGGTCAACATAATGACCTGTAGGCTAAATTTATACTGGATAATAATGATAAACATGTCCAATTGTTGTTTCAGGTTTGTGACTATTGAAAAAGTGACTTAAGTGACTTTTCAAAATAAACTTACTGTGAGAAATTAATTGGTGTAAAATGTTTTCCTAGACTCCTTCATTTACAATACAGTACAACACTATATATATATATATATATTTCAAAGCAACTTACAAATGAGGGCAATGGAAGCAATTAAAATCAACAAAAGAGTAATGATATGCAAGTGGTATAACAAGTTTCAGTTACAGTAAACATGACAAGGGTTTATAGAGAGAGAGAGAGAGAGAGAGAGAGAGAGAGAGAGAGAGAGAGTGTGTGTGTGTGTGTGTGTGTGTGTGTGTGTGACCCTGGACCACAAATGATTATGCCAAAAATCATTAGGTTATTTAGGAAAGGTCATGTTCCATGAAGATATTTTGTAAATTTCCTACTGTAAATATATCAAGCATTGTTAAGAACTTCATTTGGACAACTTTAAAGGCGATTTTCTCAATATTTAGATGTTTTATATAAGTGTGAGTTGTGTTCTGTATATGGGCGTGGTTTTGTTGTTATTGAAGTAGGAGTGGAGAACAGATACTTCCGTGAATGCGCACCTGAATAATAATAATAATCACCTGAACGCGAAATTATACTGAGCGGCCGCCCAGTCACACAACCTTATTAATATTCATGAGCTAAGCCTTGCGCTTATTCGCCGATTAACTGTCGCTTACCTCCTCGCGGCCATCGTTCAGCGAATCACATAATCCGACTGGGCGGACGTCAGATTAGCTAATTAATATTCATGAGAAAAGCTCTTGTAGATCTCGGCTAAAAACACAGACCTTCACAAACGTCCATCAGAGAGTTTGATATCTACAACGGTTCAACATGGCAGGTAAACCTCTCTGAAGCTGATTTAACACTTTATCTTTTTATTTCTGAATCAAGAAACATTAGTTGAGTATAAACGAATGCGTTTTTATTCACTCTTTCTCTTTCTCCAGATGAAAATTTGAGGTGGTGTTGGGGATGATGGGTGGAGGGAATCTTTGGGTTTGGAAAGAAGGATAAAGACAAGGAAAAGTGCAAAGACAAGGTAAACATATTTATACGTGATAATCTGATCAGAAACAACCATTAAAATTAAAATAGCCACTGGAGACATTCGTGTTGTGACTAATGGGTTAAATATGTGATCAATATTGATAATAAGAAACATCTTGTGAGTGTTATACTCGACAAGATGAATGGGAAGTATAGATCGTGGCTGTGTGGAAAACATCAGATAGCCCTGAAAAACTTTGCATATGGAAATAAGTTTGATACTGTTACAGATATTGAATTTTAATAATCTCTCTCAGGACAGTTGTCTTAAGGTTTCTTAAAACATCTTAAGTTCAAGATTTTAAGTTCGTGTCTCTCAGCAGCCCATCCGTATATGTACACTTTAGTCATTTAAAAATAAAGGAACAAAACAATTTCATGTGTCCCTCCCCAACTTCCTGTTTAAATAGGAAATACGAGTGTTCATCATCACGGACCTAATGTGCAGAATTAGATATGACTGTCTGTTGTTTAATGGAATATGAGATTTTGTATATTTTTAATCTTTCAGTGTGATTCTAAGGATAAAGATAAGCACAAAGATAAGGATAAGCATAAACACAAGGAACACAAAGATAAAGAACATAAGGAACATAAAGGCAAAGACAAGAAGAAGAAGGAAGGTGAGGAGTACTAGTATTAGTGCGGTGGTTAGTTATCTGTTTTGCTTTTTTAACACATCATTTTAATACACATACTGTATTAATGCACAGGTTCGGTTTGAAGGCATCGATATGAGGAGCAAAGTTTAAGTTGGGAGTGAGTTATTTTGCATTTATTAGCATTAATTATGTGTGTGAACCCAGCAGATAGACACAATGACCAAAGAAAGCAGGGTTGGGCTTTGTGATGGCCATGATAGTTGATTGTGGTGTATAGTGGTTGAGCTGTTGGTGTTGTGGTGGTTAACGGCTTTGGATGTATTTTTTTTGGGTGGAGACTTGTTTGTTGGGTGTATACTTTAAAGTTTAGCTGTGATTTCTTCCCATCCCACGCTGCATTCTTGCAGTTAGACGTCACTTATCACTCTGATATCACACATTTAGAGACACACCCGATGAGGAATGTCCAAAAAAACTGCTTTATTTAGACCCAGATAAGATCTTTGTGTATTCTAGAACGTTGTTTAAGCAAAACAATAACCTGTTTAGTGAGTACAGATAAGGTCAGTGGAGGGAAACAAATCCTGGTTACCACAGTATCACCTGCACTTCTATAGGGAAAGTAGTTCAAAGAGGATTTTTTAAAAAGGTAGTTGATACATTGGTATTTTAAATAAAAATGTATCAACTATAAAAATATTTCCATCCATAAATATAACAAAAAGGATAAAGTAAAAAATAAAAATTACCGATAGATAGATAGATAGATAGATAGATATAGAGATCTATATATAGATATAGATAGATATATAGATATATAATTTCATTTTAACAAACTAATTAAATTATAAATCAAAAAATAAACTATTTAAAATTGCATTTAAAAAGTACATACACACACACACATATATGTGTGTATATATATATATATATATGTATATGTGTATATATGTATGTGTGTGTGTATGTGTGTGTATTATTCACTCACATGCATACACTCACACTCATATATAATTGATCCTACTAGTCTTGTTAACATACATAAAAAAAAAATGTAATACGCTTTAGAAAGTGTGTGCATTTTAGTATGTTTTCACCCATGGACTTTCATAACAACTGTTTACTGTAAACTTAATAATTATTATTTTTTTTTTTAATGTGTATGTGCTTGCAACACTATTGAGAGATCTGAGCAGCAGTGCTAGAGATGCAGAATGAATGGTAATGTGGCAGCGGAGGGATTTCGGGATGGGTGCAGTGTTTGATCTTTCATACGCTGTGGTGTTCAGGATCATTTGTAGTCGACTCGTTCGCGGCGAGTATAACAGAAGAGCGTGAGCTGGTGATAAAAGCACATATCTATCACACAGTGTCTGTAAAGGAATAAATGTGTGCATTTTAATAGTCTCTCAGAGGCGATAACAGCCTCACACGGCCCTTATGTTCTTGTATCCTGGTAAAAATCTCAAGGTTAACGTTTGTATTTCTGTTTTTTGTAGGACTAATGCAAGACTGAAGATTCATCTGATACCTCCAATATCATAATGTAAAATCTTTATTAAATGATTTTTGTAGACGTATAAATGCAATATTATGCAATGTAGTGGGGAAAAATCAATCTCTTGAAGTTTTCATAAAGTTTTTGAGCTGTAATTACAAACATCCACAAGGTGGCGCTACTTACATGTCAAATCCTCAGTGAGGCACTGGAATAAAGAGACTTATCAGCTATTGTGTGTGAAATTGTTTTCTGGTTTAATATATTATGAGGTTTGAAATAATTTTTCACCCATTTTGTCTGATATTAGCTTTCAGTGATTGCTGGTTAGTGAACTCTTTTTGTTTTGTTAAATCTTGCCCAGTTTGTTGTACAAATGTAGGCCATGTTTGATCAATTTATGTATGTAGCTAATAATCGATTTTAAAGCATTCAGCACAAATGAATGCATATATATTATCAAAATAAAGCTTTATCTAGTAACGTAGTTCATTAGAAATAGGTTAAAGTGGTTAGGTTATCCCGCATCCTCTGAGTTTCACCATGAAAATGGAAAAAGTCAGTTGTCAACACGACAATATCTTTGTCTGAACAGCACGCTTATGCAAATGCATGGTTGATTTTGAAGGTTTCAGCACAGATCTGTCTCGTTTGAGCACGATTTGTTTGCTTATTCATCTATGTTTGAGTACGGCACAGATTAATTCATCTGAACAGCAGGGACGAAACGCAGGCTGCTTCCAAACTCTGTTTTGGACGTTCTTTGCTGGGCTGAAGACAACTGTATGCCAGAGATAAGAGAACAGGACGATTGTTGCCCAGAGGCGGAAGAGAGGGATATTTCTCTCTGTCCATCAGACTGAGACAGTCTTTCTCTCTTATTCTGTGCCAAACGCCTGCAGGATAAATGCAAAGCACTGTGTTGCATTTTTATTTTATATTTTCAGCCACACCCTGTCAATCTTTCACATGCATATTTCATCAAACACACTGAAGATGCTGAAAGTTTAATCGGGGGAAAAGTTGGCTTGTTTGGGCGGTTGGAGCTGTTCAGTGCGGTCGGGGTCAGAGATCTGAACATCAGCAGAATCTCAGCAGCATCTGCTGCTCTGCACATTTCTCACAGAAGATGGATGTAAATGCAGAGAAGTTTTTCTCAGGTGTGTGAGGGGTTACTTAGCTGTACTTTGAGGACAAATTGGTCCCAGAAGTAACTAAATCGGGCAAAATTTGACTGCGGTCAAAAAATTAAATTGCACGTAAAATAAATGATGTTGTTGTATTCTTTGAGGGTTAATATTAATTATTATATTAGAAGTTAGGTGTATGTGTGTGTATGGAGTGAGTGATACTTTTTTAATTATTTTGTTGATGATTAATTAATTAATAATTTTTTTAATAATTAATTATTTTTTATTTTTTGTGTATTAATTTTTTTATGGATTACTTTGTTTTCCTTTATTTTATTTCTGTATTAACTTTTTTTGCTTTATTTTTTACCCTTTTTCTTATTAATTACTTATTTTTCCTTTATTATTTTCTGTATTTTTTTTACTTTATTTGCATTATTTTTACTTTAGTTTTATTCTTTGATTTTTTTTTATATTTATTTATACATTCATTCATTTATTGTTATATTTATTTATTCCCACAAGTATATCTTTTAATTAGTTATTTTTTATACTTATTTTTCCTTTATTATAAAATATTTATTTTTAATTTAATTTACATTTTTTAAATTCTTTATTTTTATATTTATTTATGCATTCATTTATTGTTATATTTACTTATTCCCACATCTCCATATTTATTTATTTATACATTTTTTTTTATAAGAAAATATAAATGCTACTTCAGTATAGATAGCTACAGTACTGTGTGGATGGATGATAGACAGGTGTTTTATTGATTCTATCTCTAAACAGGTTTATTGATCAGTTCATTTATTGATTTGATCTTTGACAGTCTAATTGAGAGCTCAGAGTGTAATTACTGTACATTTTTTATCCTCACACATATAGAAAGCTTGTTAAAATTGACTTGTTTGTATGGTGTACAAAATAATAATATAATATAAAAATGTTTTAAAATATTTTAAAAATGTAAGTAGTGTACAGTAGTAAAACTAGTTTATAAATGGGCAGAGAATAATTCAGTTTCACAATAAATTTTTTAATTGTTCAAATGTTTGCCTGTAAAAATATAAACAGGTTAATTTAACAACACTAAATGTCATTCAATAGACGGACTTTCTCTCTTTCTGTCTGTTCCCGTTCGCATCATTCCTGCGCGCACCTGACGCGCGGTCACACCGGGGCGCGGCGCCGCCGTGCGTGCGTGCGTGCGCGCTGCCACCTTTTCGCGCCAGAGGAGGGCACAGTTACTTCGCGCTTCGAATGGCGTCAGCGGTCTCTAGGCAACAGGCCAGTTGTCAGTTAGTCAGTCAGATTTCTCAATCAGAGCGGAGAGCGGCGGCAGCGGCGTCGGTCATGGCCCTCTCAAGGATCCGGTGCACATTTTTCCGGTTCACCGTGAGCAGCATGTGAACACACAGCTCGGTGTCGTGCTGAAGAACAGAACCGGACACCCGGTACCGACCGAACCGGACGCATTAACGCGGATCCCGACTCGAACGCGACGCGAAGGTGTTCTCTGAGTGACTTTTACGCGCCGATTTAATTTGGCTAACGTTAGTTGTAGCTCTTAGTTTCACATGTCATCGTTGAAATATTTTAAAAATGCTTTAGATTTTATCCGTGACTTTGATTTTAAGAGACAATTACTGTCCCACCGTCAAACTGTGGAGAAAATCTGACTTTGAACTTCATACTTTATAACACGACGACTTTCCCTCAGAAAAAATGCTGAAATTTCATAATTCGGATCTGTGGATTGCTTGGCTGGTCTTCTTTTGTGTGAATGGTAAGTTTTATTATTATTATCATTTATGTGCAGCTCCTACACTTGCTTTTTATTTGTTTTAAGTTCTTATTTAAGGCGCAAGTTGTTTTGTGTACTAACGTTAGTTGCTGTGACGTCACAAAGTCCTGTATTTACAAGGAACGTAAACAAGGTCTTGGGAGTAGTTCAAGATTTGATGTGTTAGAGAAAGTTTGACAACTTTCATGTGAAGGTGTGCCATTTTTGTGTATGTCTGTGTGTGTGTGTTTGTGTTAGACACCACAAATCCTCACGAATGTAATGACATGACTTGTTTTCAGTGTCTTACACACACACACACACACACACACACACACACATGCATACACAGTGCTGGGGAATGATTGCTTGTACGCTTTTGCCATGCACAGTGCAGCTGTGTGTTTGTGATCTGAACAACACAAAGCTTGATTCTGAGAAATCGTGAGTGGGTCATGATGATCATGGATGGGAAGCAGATACATGGGGCTGAGGACTGACGGACGGGCCAGACGGCGCAGGTCTGAGAGCCGTAATCCAACCAGATTATGAAGAGCACTGCTCCACGTGATGCTTGTGACAGACAGATGCACGTACACACACACACACTTACACACTTTCATTGTGCCATCCTCTGTGCATTCGGGTGATATTTGTTTGCACATGTTGGTCCACACAAGGGACTGGCAAGTGCAGGTAACTCCAGTCTGGGATTGTATATTCATCCACTATCTTCTAGATCAGTGTATTGGATGCATCTGCTAACTGTGAAAAAATTGGATTTGTTGTTTCATTGGGTTCTTTGGAATTTCAGCATAGATTCAGAGTAGTTTCGTTCATGCAAAACATTGTCCATGTCTGAATATGCATTCATCCATACTGTATAGCAACTCTTTTGCATGCAAGTACACATTAGAGTAAATGTGTGAACATTTTTGATATCTTTGCACAGTTAAGGCTGCTCAGTGCCTGCTCAGAATTCAGTGTAAAGGTACAAAGCTGCATAAAAAACAGACTAAATCATGCCTGCTCTGACACAAGTATTAAAGCATAGAGTGTTAATTGCTGTGGAAATGCATTTATGCCACATTCTGAGAAGCATTAAACGGTCTGCGTTAAGACGCTTCGGAATGCCACTTCAGAAGCGCCTCTGTGCCACCTTTGCAATGTTAATTTGGCATTAAAAGTTCGTTTTAAGCAATATTTGTTGCACAATGCAACTTCCCTTTAAAATCAAACCAAACTGAAATAAATAGGATTTTTTAAAATAAACTTTACAGATTGTTTTCTCGAATTAGGTTGAATTTTTTTTGTATTTTTGAATTTTGTTGTCGAATAGGTTTCACAGACCTTTTGTTTGTACTTACTGTATAGTGAATATTTTGATTTGAACTTCCAGAAAATTGCACACAAACACAATCAGATGCTATTAAAGTGAAATATTGCTTGATATAATAATACTGCACAATAGACTTTAAGAGAGAGTGATGATAAATACAAACGTTTCACATATAATTTCTGGGCAGTGTGTATTGAAAGTATTGATTTTGTTTTATTGCCCTGCTGATTATTTTCATTAACAATTTGAGTGCTGATCAGTGTTTTAGTATTTTAGTAACACTGAGGTTGTGTTATAGTTTTTCATAATATTTAGAAATAGGCTTTATTTTGACATTTTAATTTAAATTTTAGTAATTTGATTATGTGTTTAAATCGTTTTTATTAGTTTTTTAAAAATCACCCTGGAGATGATGCTTAGTCTTGCAAAAATGAAATGTACAGTAGCTACAACTTTTTTTGTTCCATATACTTTGGCACTGGCCTAATTTAATCTCCACGCAAAATAGTTTCTCTCTCCATCTCTCTGTAAAGCATGTTGACATTAAGCTGATGAGATAACAGCCCTGGATGTGTACGTATATTCAGACATGTCTCATTAATACATGCATGTTTGTGATAGCGTTTGCTGGTACATCCTTGTAGAGACTCCTCTGAACAAATACGCAACGCTGTCATCTCCTGCGCAGGATCCATTTACAGAGCACTTCCAGGTGTTTAGTTCTGTTCAGGAGCGGCTCCCTGAGCGAGATTCACTTTAAATGTGGTTGTAAAGTGTCATGAGAGCCAGACCAACGGGTCGGGCTCCGGCGAAACCCTGTGTTTTTGTCCCACAGAGGCCTGTGCTCGTGGTGTTATAGATGTTGTTGTCGGAAACTGGGGCGTCTTCCAGAGCTCGCTGCGTTTCCTGCACCGCTGTCACTGTCAGTTTAGAGACATGTCCCTGCACATGACCACCGGATCTTCGGTCATTAATTTTGCATCTTCTGCCATTAGGAAATGGCCAGGCAGCACGAAGGAAGGGCCTCGGAGAGGCACCTTGGGGGCATGTGAGGAAAAATGGGCATGCTAGTCTGAACTTTAAAAAGAAATGTAGATAGATCGATGGAGACAGAGTTATGCACTGCCACTGACCAAGTCGTCATCTGAGGCCTGAGCTGAAATGAATGATTTGTTACAGTGTTTTGAAGGAGAGAGAGAGAGAGAGAGAGGGATGGTGGTTTCTCTGTGCTTGAGTTCTAATCATTGTTTCGCTCTGCCTCAGGCTTCAGGAACCACACCAGCGAACAGATCAATTCTGCCAATTAAAGTTCATCCGAAGGGGTGCTGCACTTTTTGACCCTGCGCTGAATGCAACTTCACTTGAAAATCAAACCAAAACTGAATTAACGTAAAAATGGATTTCATGTATAAGGTTTGCAGATAGTTTTCTCATGGATGGGAACAAAGTTGAATCCGCTTTTCTAAAAAATATCAGCTTTTTTTTTTTTTGTTAAATACATACATTTTCATTTTATTTAATGTATTTAATTGCCATTTCCAGGCCTGAATAGTTATGTATAAATTTACATGGCAAATATTGCTTAATATGATTTTTGCTCAACTCTTACTGAGTGCAGTTTCTATAAAATAATTTTTAATAAATCCTCATAAAGTTTAAGTAAATTAAAAGCTAGTTACTGGAAAAGCTTGTTGGTCCAACATTGTGGGAACCCTGGTTAGAGCCCTTGTTTTTTTAGAATTATTTATACAGTTTTAGTATTTATTAATATTTTGAGTTAGCTTTTATATTTTCAGTTTAAGTTTTAGTAAATTTTTTATGTTCAGTTATCAATTTTATTATTAAAATTTAAAATTAATTAAAACCTTTACATTTTAATTATTAAAAGTGTAATTATTTTATTATTATTTCTATTTAAGTTAATTAATTTTTTATTTCAGTTTTAGTTATTGTAGTACTTCAAATATTTATTTTTATTTATTTTTATTTTTCACTGAAGTTTAATTGTGCAATCAAATATTTAATTTTCAGTTTTATTTCAATTAATGAAGTAGTAAACAAAAACAACACTCGTTAGAGCATGTCTTGATTAGGAACCATTTAAATATGCAGTGATCTCACCAATATCATCCTGTGGTTCTTTTCTTGAGTTACTTTTTTGGCACTAAGTAAAAACTGCAAATATGGCCATACGTTTTAAAAAAACATTTGTGAACTTAGCCCTTACACATTTGTGTTTAAAGAAGTGAGGGTCAAAATGATGATGATGATGCCAATATAAATGCTTTTTCCTGCTGAAAAGCGGAGCAGCTGGAATGTGCAGAGGACAGATGGAAGTTTCCACCTCGATTATCTTGAGCTAAAAATATCCACTCAAAAATTAAACGACCATTGGGACTGCTAGCAAAGTGCCTGAGAGAGAAAGAGACGAGATAGGACAACTGCCATCCTTGGGTTTAGGGAAGAGGAATGAATAAATGATATGAGATTTTTGAGCGAGGTAGAGAGTCACCTTCAAGAGACGTGAGGTCAGCAGCGGGCTAGAGGTCTAACCGCAAAACATCTCACCAGACTCCTGCTAAAACACCTCTGGCTAGATCAGTGCTTCTTCTCAACTGGTGGTTCGTGACCCAAAAAAAGACAGCAGGGGAAGATCATGTTAAATGCATGTGCTAAAACCATTAAGACCGCAAAATAAATAAGAAATAAATACCAGTTTTTAAACCTCCTGTGTGTTGGGGTCAATTTGACTCACACTTGATTTTCAAATTGCTTGAAATACTGGTTAAACTATTTATATCTTTTTGAAATTTGGTGGAAATTTCTCATTTAGGGTCATGAATGTGCATGCCAAGTTTCAACACATAGATGTCTTTTGAAAAAGCTGTACAATTTTTTTCTTTTTGAGCTGATTCTCCTGTTGACCCCATTGGTGTCTATGCAATTTGCCAAAAAAAAAAAAAATTGCAAAACTCTACAGTGTCAGATAAAAAACAGAAAACATTTATCGTAACTTGTCAAATACTTTTTCTGTTCTGTCTGTTTTCTTTTTATAATCATCTTCTGAATCATCCATCTTTCTTTAGTTAAGTTTCACAGTCAAAGAAAAATAATTCAGAATTTAAATCTTAATAACTGGACTGTTGCAGCACTTAAAAAAAGTGTGAGAAAACCATTTTACCCTCACAAGGGTTTGAGAAAAAGACATAAAAAGAAAGAGGAAGTATAAATAGCAATACATACTTACATTAAGTACAGATAATGTTAGATACTATTAATACTTATAACTACTAGCACCTCAGTATGCAGGAAATGTCCCATTTATATTAGGATTTCTGTTTTTAAACCAATCTTTAGTTTTAGTGAAACCAAAGTACTTTAGGTCAATTTGACCCATAAAACTTTTTTTGAACACAACAGGAGGATAATACAGTGAATGATTAATAAAAGTAATGGCACCTACTCTGTCCAGAGTTGAGTTTCACAAAGAAATGGCTGTAAATGAATTGACTTTCAAGTGGAGTAGCTCTCTCTGGAGATGATATCCTCTCTAAAACACAGTGTCTTTTAAAGAAGAATGTTCTTTCAGGAACTAGGCCGATCAGAGGCTCACTGAGCTGTTCAAAGCAGCAGATATTCAGTGATTCCAGAGGAAGAAACCTCTTTATTCTACCTCTTCTTCCTTTGTACTTTTATCTCTCCAAGAACTGGTCCTCCAGGTATACAACCTGGTCTCAGACTAAATTGTTCAAGTCGACAGAGATTCGAGTCTATTTCAAGCCAAAGTTTAATCTGGTCTGGGGAAAGTGCTCGCTTAAAAAAGTTTCAGAAGGGGGTTTTCACAGCAATAGCATAGATGAACCATTTTGGGTTCCCAAAAGAACCTACAGTGAACAGTTCTTAAAAGTGTGAAGAACATTAAAAAAATTCTGAAGAACCTTTTTCCATTATAAAGAACCTTTTGTGTGAAGGAAAGATTCCATGGATGTTAAAGGTTCTACATGGAACCTTCATTGCCTTTAAAAAAATTGATTTAGGGTTTGTCCGTCCTTCGATCTATTAAAAATATATCTGACAATAGTGAAGCAGCGTTTGTTCTCAAGGACAGATGTCCAAGACATCTTTTCGTGGCATCTGTCTGTGATGTCACTCATCTTATGAAATTCAAACGATTTTTTGTAATTCCAGAGGATTAAGCATGTTAGCCGATAGAAGCTTTTTTTAAAATATTCGAAACATGATGGTGTGCAATATTTATGTCTCATATCCCAGTTTAATATGCAGAGACAAATAATAATACAATTTTAGACTGAGTCCTTCTAGAAGTGATTGAGCAGCAGCATTGATTGACTACAAGACTGGTGAACAGATCTGGAAAACTATTAGCATATATTTTTTGCAATTCCGTTTGGCAATGATAGGTGCACAGAAATTAAAAGCTTAAGCTTTGAGATCTGTTTACACTGTATTTAATTACATTTTAAATTTGATTTAAACTAGTGAAAATATTCTGTGCAAATGCTTTTTTCAAATGAAAATTCATCCTTATGAAACACACACACACACACACACTCCAGATGTTGTTTGTAGAGCGGGTGTCATGAATGATTCTGTGGGTGTGATTGCAGAGGGTGATATAAATCAATAGGTCAGAGGTGTGTGTGTGTGTGTGTGTGTGTGTGTCTGAAATACTGGTAGCACCACAGTCCAGTAATTCACAACAAAGAAGGTGCTCTCTATCTCATTCTCTCAGTTTCTCATTTTCTCTGGCAACCATCATTAACGTTCATTTTTTTTCCCTGTGTTTTTATTATATTGGATATTGCTTCTCTGCAGGAGAAAAATGTGACTTTATTTTTCTCCTTTAGAGGCTTTAGCATAAAAGCCAACTGGATTTTTATGTGTCCTCCTCCTCAACAAAATGTGCAAAAAGTTTGCAAAATTCCCCACAATGCTGTGGATTTGTAGGTAATTGCCAGCTTTAAGTTCTGTTAACACGATATTATGGCTTAATTCTGTTTTAGATTTGATTTAGACATAAAAATGCTATTTGTGCAAATGCTGATGTTTACTAGATTTTTACATATTACATATTACAAATCAGAGTGATTTTTCCTGTACAGAAATGTTTGAAATGCTAAGGATTTGTAAATGAGCATTTCCATAAAGCCCATTTGCCATTTCATAATCAGTATTTACAGTATTTGGTTCACTATTTTATAAAACAGTCCAAATAATGGTGCACTAACACAGTATTTAATTTTGTTTTTTATTTGATTTAAACATGAAACATTTTCTATGTGAAAATATTTGTTATCTAGATTTTTGCATAATCTGAACAAAATATGAGTGATTTTTCCTTTCATTCAGCCAGAATTCCACACTAGTGTCATTTGTATGTATTTATCTTATAAATTAGTCATTTCTAGCTTCTCAAATCAGTTTTCAGTCCAACAGACCACTATAGTTATCATGAATCAGTTGTGTGAGTTTGCTGTATGTGTTTCTGTGCGCTTTAAAATAACAGTAGTGTGGCTACTCTTGAGCAAAGCACGGAGTCATTTTCTTCCCATCTTGTCTTGCTGTAGTATTTATACCTTTCTCTCTCTATCAAGGGGAATCAATATCTGGCTACAGAGAGCGCTTGCTGTGGGCAGTTAACATGAAAACTGTGTTAAAGTCTAATCAATAGACATTACTGATTTAAATAGATCGTTTGTGCAGGTGGACGCACGTCTGCTCATTGCTTTAGAGAAGAATGCTCTTTTCTTCTGACGTGTTTAGCAGTCATGTTTTCAGAGGAAAGTGTTGTGCTTTTACAGCTCAGGGTTTCCTTTTTTATCTCAGGTATTTCTTATGACAAAATGTTTGCATTAATATTAAGATCTCCGACTTTTGGTGGCTGATTTTGGTGTCTTGGCACAGTTTGAGACATTGTTTGGATCGCTTATGAAACTCTAGAGGACAAACCTATGAGGTCATTTTCTCAGGAGACACTTTAAGGAAGCAGAAAGACTTGAAGTCTCTATTTGCTTTCCATTTTGATGTCAAAGTCTAGGACAAACAAATGAGATGTTAAAGAGATCTCATTTGTGATTTCTTTTTTCTTTATAAAGGCATTTCTACTATTTCTGCTGGTCGCTGAATGAATCAGTCAGTTTGAATAAACTGGTTAAATAAATGATTCACTGAATCACTCATAAAGATAGTCACTCTTTTAATTCCTGAATGAATCAGTGTGTTGAACGATTTTATGATTCCTTAGTCACATGTTTTGTTCCTTAATTAATTAGTATCTGAGAATGAATTGTTTGAGTGAGTGAATCTTTGACTCACTCGTAAATAATTGTGACTTGTTTAGTTTTAGAATGAATTGGAATGTTTAAATGAGTCAATTGATAATACATAATTTAATGACTCATTTATAATGATAGTCATTTGTTTTGTTCACATTAAATAAATAACTGAAACATTAATTGATTTTTTTTCTTAATTTAAGCTTGTTTCAGCTTGTTTTCATTTAGTTTAAGTTGAAATACTAATTTTTTTTTTTATTAAAATGTAAAATTATTCAAATAAAAATTAAAGATATATTTATAAAAAAAAATAAAAAATAAAATATAATTAAAAACTAAAATCTAATTCAAAATATTAGCCAAAAACCTAAAATGATTTCTGCCAACACTGATTTCTGCAGTACAAATTTACTGTCTCCACCTATTAATGTGTTCGGGTGGAGTCAGAATATCTCCAAACATCTGCCACCACTGCAGGTTAGAGCTTTCTATCTGAATAACCTCTTGATTTATGCAGAGACATATTCATACCTCTCGTTTCTCGCCACCATATGGAATTCTTGAACCACAGAAGATCATCTGTCCTGTCAGATCTGTCGCTCTCTCTTCAATCTGTTCATTCTGACACAGGAAGAGCGGATGGAGGGACTGCAGGAACCGGATGGCTCATTTCTTACTGAAGACGTTTACAGATTGCAGCTGAGGCTTTATGTCTGCATGATAAAATATCTGAGATTCATTTCAGCTCGAAAGAGAAAGAAAAGCCGGAGTGATTATACTTATGGCCACTAGTACGACTTTATGTGTCGTTCCCCTATGGAAATAATATTTTAAAGAGCTGTAATATAGACATTTGAAGCTCTTTATTTCTTCCCCTGGAATCCAGTCCACTTTAATATTTCTTTCAAGCGGTAATTAAACTGACAGAATGTTCACTATCCTTATAAATGTGTGAAATGGTTAAATGAATGAATCATTGACTCGCTCATAAAGACGGTACAAAATTAATTAGTGTCCTAGAATGAATAATTTTTTTGACGCACACACAATGATTGTGACTTGTTTAATTTCTAAATGAATTAGTGTGTTTGCACAAATTGGTTGAATGAATGATTCATCGACTCATCTATTTATTTACTCAATGATAGCTGCTATTTAATTCTGAATGAACCTTTGTGTTTGAATGAACTGTTTGTGATTCATTGAATCACTCATAATGATAGTCACTTGTTTTGTTCCTGAATGAATCAGTGTGTTTTCACAAATTGGTTGAATGAATGATTCACTGATTCACTTGAATTGATAGTCACTCGTTGCAATCCTGAATGAATCAGTTTTTTTGAACAAATCAGTTGAATGAATGACTCACTGACTCGTCCATAAGGACACTCACTTGTTGCATTCGAATCAATTGATTGAATGACTCATTCACTCACTCACTCACTCAACAGGCTCGTAATGATAGTGATTAGTTTAGTTACTGAATATTTAGTCACAGTGTCTTTGAACAAATCATGTGAATAAGTGATTTAATGATTCACTCATAAACACAGAATCATTTCTGTGTAAATCCTTTTTTTTTTCAGTGAATCATTTGAATGAATGATTTGATGTCTCCCTCATAATGTAATCTATAGAAAAAGTTGTTGAAAAAAAACCTTGTAACTAATACCGACCCACTGTCTAACTGTTGTATAAAATATATTTTTATATTTTCTTTCATTTTTTACAGCATATAACTAATTTAAATCTAGAAACTGAAAATGTACTTCTAGGAAATAAAGTATTAGACGCATTGACTGCGAATAGAGCTTTAAACACAGTGAAAGCACAGAAAATGCTGTTTGCTGTAGGTCATTTGTCTTCATAAATGCTCGGGGAACCCATCTGTAGGACGTGAAGCATCTCAAACCAGCCGTTTTACCGGATAATTCTCTCCTGTTTCTGCCTCTGAAACACACACATTAACACATAGCCCCTCGCGAGGGCCGTTTGCCATCAAATTCACAACACCTCTTTGTCACGTTGACATTCCAGCCCTACAATTGAACCGAAATTGACCGCTAGAGCCGAGATCATTAAGGAGATAATGAAAGAACTAATGACACACGCACACAGAGCAGATATTAGTGTCACTGATCTCTGTGTGACCCGTTAGTGTGATCCTGCACAGAAAGGCTTTTTTAAGTAGATTCAGGCTATTGGACCGGCTTTAGTGGACGTGTGTGTGTGTGTGTGTGTGTGTGTGAGAGAGAGAGAGATAAGGATGATACAGTAGTTTGTAAAACAGTGAAGTGCTCCTCTGTGTATTTGGGCCAAATCTTCCTCTAAAACAGGCTAAGCTGAGCAGATTAGTGGGCAGTGATTTTATATATTTTTTGGTTATTTTTTGTTTTTGGATTTTAAGTATGAGAGCACTCACAATGATCTACTGCTTTCACTTTCTCTGTCTCTATTTGTTCTATATCTTCCTATTGTCTCTCTTCATTTGACCTTTATTTATATATACAGTAAACTAATCACTACATCTGACGATAGTTTGTGTTAAGTAAAATGTTTTAATATTGAAAGAAGTCTCTTTTGCTTACCAAGGCAGCATTTATTTGATAAAAACCAAACTGTAAAATCAGTAAAATTACTTTCTATGTGAATATCTGTTAAAACGTCATTTATTTCTGTGATGCGCAGCTGTATTTTCGGCATCATTACTCCAGTCTTCAGTGTCACATGATCTTCAGAAATCATTCTAATATGATGATCTGCTGCTTAAGAAACATTATCAATGTTGAAAACAGTTGTGCTGCCCAATATTTTTGTGGAAACCGTGATACATTTTATTTTTCAGGATTCACGGATGAACAGAAAGTTCAAAAGAAGCATTTATTTGAAATATAAATATAAATATTATAAATGTCTTTACTGTCACTTTCGATCAATTTAATGCATCCTTGTTGAATAAAAGTATATTCCCTCAGAGACGAATCTTCTTCAGCATATGCAGATAACCATATATAGCTAACTGTTTTCATAAAATATCATTTATTTCTAATATTACATAGTGAAAAAAAGTCGGTGGTTGAAATAAAAGCTTTTTATTTCATTGATTTTTATTTATGACTGCAGTGTTAATATTTCAATCGTAGGCCTATAATTTATTGTATAGTAGACCTGTTTGAAAATTCCTTTTAAAAACATTTTAATTGTGGAGTAAATAGCCTAATCTTTTGTTATCCTTGTTAGTTATTTGGTAATTATTGCAGAGCAAATTAATTGTAATTTTAATTTAATAATAAAAGTAACTTCATAATCATAATAATAATAATAATAATAGTCCTAATAAAAATAAGAATATAACAGGCCACATTCATTTAAAATGCCAAATATTTTAATATTGCCAATAATTTATGTTTTTTTAGTTTTTTTTCTGTATATTTGGGATAGTAGTAGTAGTAATATTTGGGTTTTTAGTTTTGTAATGCGTACCGAACCGAAAGCCTCATACCGAACGGTTCAATACGAATACGTGTATCGTTACACCCCTGCATATAGTAAATCATATAAATAGCTATAGTTTAACACACCTACCTGATTCTAAATGATGTAAATCTCTCTATCATTAGTGTTTTTGTTCTTGTCACTCATCAGTCACCAGTTTTCGCTCTAAAGCTTAAGATGTTGTTAATGACGGCTCTTTATCTTCATCTGTATTCCTCAGACTGTCCATCATATATAATTAATGCTGTTTTCTCGTCGGCCACATCAGACTAAACATCAGTGACAAACTGCTCTCATTTCCAACAGCCTGAAACCCAACGCATCAGCGTTTAGAGGCAGATCTAACGCAGACAGAAGTACAGCAGATCTCTGAGGAGGTGACATCGCACTGATTTTTCTGCTTGTTTCACTGGACTTTATTGCAATTCTCACTGTCAAGAACTCGTCCGAAGTCGCCTTCAAACCTCCAGCACACGTGTGTCCCTCTACAGTAAAAACGGACAGTGATGGATGTATTTTTGGAATCGTAACCCATCTCGCCCTTTTCCCAGCTCACATCCGTCCAGGAGTAGCTAGATATTTCCTCTGTTTCACAGCTCCTTCAACTCAAGAGTTTTCTCTCACTTTCTCAAGTTCTTTTTTATGTGATTTGTACACTTTTGTAAGCATCTCTCTGAGACACAGCGACCGATTTGTGCATGTATTAGTCCGTTAATGAGCAAGTCTCTTGAACACGTCGGTTAAACAATGAAGTTCCCTGAGCTCTGACTTCAAGACTTTACAACACATGACCGGAGCGTGAAACCTGATATTATGGATTCTGAATACAACTCGGAGAAAAGTGTGATAAAAGCCAGACTCCCCTTCAAATGATTACACGGCCTCACTCGATGAAAATGAGCTCAATTATAATTAATCCTGATTTAAATACTGCTGCAGGAATTAATTACACATTAGCATAAGGCTGAGTTCTTTGATAGTCTGTGTGCGTGTAGCGTACAGAGAAAGAGAGCGAGATCGAGCGCTGTTTGCAGATAAGATAATATTAAATCTTGGCGTTGCACCTGATATGGACGTCTGGTGCTGCTGCATGATGTGCAGAAGTGGATTTAATCTTTCTGTGTACCTGTGAAAGTAGAGAGCTGAGATAATGTTGCTTTTTAGGTCCAAACATGCAACATTTGTGCTGGAGGCTTAAATGATTCTTCCCGTTTCTGGTGCTTTTCACCTGCTGGACCATAAAACAGTGAAACCATTTAGAAGACGTTTTTCTCCAAAGCGACATACAGTGCATTCAGGCTATACATTTTTTTTTTGTGTGTTCCCTGGGAATTGAACCCACAACCTTTTGCGCTACTAACGCAATGCTCTACCACTGAGCCACAGAAACAGTGAAAAAATCCCAGACTGACCACGAAAACCCCAACGAAAACTTTTCTTTCCATGTTGCGAGCTTAATCTCTTTTTTTCCAGTTGAGTTTATTCATTATTCATTTTTTTCACTTTATCCGGTTTGCTTTTCCTCAGAATATTCAATTTTATCTGAATTAAGTTCATTTTCATTTAATATTTATTCACCGCTGCATTAAATGTTAAAGTGATCACATTAAATCGTGTTGCATAAAAAAATCAGCACCAGAAAGTGCATACACAGGCTACAGGAAGTGATGTCATGGTGCTCATCCTGTTTCCTGCTATGGTGGATTCCTGTCCGATTCTTCAGTTTGTCTCACATCACTGATTTGGACTCAGATGCGCTTCTGTTAGATGAGCATCAGCTGATATGGTGAAAAATGCCCACATCATGCCAACAGAGGTTGTTTTCTTCAAGCTTGAATTGTCTGTTAAATGGCGTATTTTAGTTATTCGTTTATGGATGCAGTAAGCCACCACTGAAGTGATTTTACCATGGTAAAGGGTTGTTTTTAACAGCCTCAAGTGGTTTATTTCTTAACGTCGTCCTGAAACTGGCCGCTGTAAATACTGTGGCATTCTCCTCGTACCCTCAGCCATGCCAGGCATTCTGTTCTAGAGCTGGTTTCTGTGGTGATGGTTGTCCTAGTGAAGGCTCTGGAGCCAGACACGGCTTGTGTGCTTTGTTCCAGTTTATTAGCATGTGAATGCATCACTGCAGAAGAGTTTCCCTGAAACAACGGGCTCCCTGTTCAAGCGGCCCTCGAGCAGGAGGGGCCTCGATACACGCTACTGCGCTAAAACACTTCATGACGCTCGGACCGTTGCCTTTAGGCTCTGTTTGTCATGTGCTTTTAAATTTGGCTTGTTCAGTGACGAATCAGTGACCATGCAATGCCCAGAGGTATTTATTGCTCAGAGGTTGCTTTTTTTTAAATCTCATATACCTACCTGAAGTATCAGCTTTGCCTTACATTATAATTTCAGAAATTATTGATTTCATATTGAGATGTCAAACTTTTCATAGCTTATGAGCTCAGTTTGAGTTTTACTCATGAAAACCTAAAGGAAACGTCAGCTTACCGGTGTGCTTTTCTCAGGAACATTTTTATTGCTCAAAGGTTGATCTTTCATGTCTCATATCTCTTCATACAAGTAGTTTTGATTAGAATGTTATTTTTTTCAGAAATTATTAAGTTCATATTGAGATCTCAGACTTTTTTGAGGTTTTCAGCACCGTTTTAGACACTGTCAAGATGTCTTCTTAAAATATAAAGGAATCTAGAGGAAAATCTGAGCGCTTTTTCTCATTGATGTTTAGGAGAATTAGCCTAATTGTGATGTAAATATATTCTTTTGTTTGTAAATTTTGAAATTAAGCATGTTTGGTCACAAATCAGAGGTAATTTGTGTTGCTCAGAGTTTGCTCATTTATGTCTTTGCAGACTCCTCAGATTTTGTTTCACATTAAAATATTTTGATTTTTTTCTACTGTAGCTTTAATTAGAATTTAAAAATTTTGACAATATAAGATTGAGATCTCAGATTTTGATAGCTTTGGAGCACAGTTTGAGACATTGTTGAGACGTCTTATAATTTAAAGGACGCATGTAAGATTACTGGGTTAAGTTTCTCAACAGAAAAATCTGAGAAGTGAGAGCCTTTCCATTTGTTCTCCATTTGTTTTTCTCAGGAGGAAAACTGAAATACAGGACATTTTCCATTTGCATTTTGTCTCTCATAGCTGTCTAGGAGAACTTACTGATGTTAAAGAGATTTCATTTGTAATTTTTCTTAATAAATGAATTGAAATATATGGAATATGAAAGTTTATAGCAGCTCAGATTGTTTTGTTTGAGTTCATATTGAAGGAACATAGTTTGAGACATTATTAAGATGTCTTCTGAAAATCTAGTGGACACGTAAAATCGCTAGGGTTTTTTTCTATGGAGATTTTCCATTTGATCTCATTGCTGTCTGGGAGAACTAATTGAGACATTAAATATTATTATTTTGTTGTATTTTGTGTATGTGTATATATATATGGGTGTGATATGTTTTGTTTTCAGATGTGGATTTTCATATTGGCATTGTTGAAAACAGAAGCACAGATGCTTAGAAGAAAACACTGCCAGTTTCTGAGCAAAATACTTACATCATACACTATATACACAGCCAGTGATTACCAGAGCGCTCGCTTTCACATTATTGACCTGCTGGAGAGCTGCCAGGAGGGCTGATTTCAATCAGTGACACAAATACTGTATCAGATACGTGATCACACAAAGGAACGAGGATCAATGACAAACATCAATGGTCATGAAGCTGTTGTTCGCTCGCATCCTTCAGGAGATCGTTCTGACCGAGGACACGAGCCTGATGATGTTTGACTGTCTCAGTATTGATTTACAGCCGGGAACGCAGGCAGACGGATTTCACAGGGACCAATTAAAAGGTGTAATTGATGAGGTGCCACAGGCTGATTTACACTAAAGTGTCAAAAACCCCATGTGTCACTGAAAGAGACTGAGAGAGTGTGTTAGCGTCGTATCTGCATTTTTGATTCAGCTGTGTGTGTTTTTCAGGTTGTACAGTTTATATATAGATAGATATGGGTGAATGGATGGGTAGATCCATGGATGGAAAGATGATAGAATGATAGATAGATGGATGTATGGATGGAAGGAAGGATGGATGGATGGGTGGGTGGGTAGATGATAGATAGATAGATGGATGGACGGATGGACGGTTTTTTAGTTCAGTGTTACTGCTGCTGAATGAGTTCCTGTTCGGATCGGAGGGAACAGGATGTTTGAACTCACAGCAGAAAACACACTCGCTGGTAAATAATACAGTATAGTGAAGTTTACTCCAGTGGGAAGGATTGTTATGGCTGTGTGTTTACTTCCTGTGTGAATAAAGGCTTCCAGCGACTCCGTAATCCGTAAGAGCAGCATGCAGCGTTTATTCACGTAATCCACGCAAGACTTCAAAACAGCACACGGATTACACGTGTAAATTCCTACCTCTGTTCGTCCGCTAACCTCTGAACCCCCCGGCATCAATTTATCCTGCAGTGGAAAACCTGCTGTATTATTCATTCTTAGGCACACGCGTTTTCATCAAGTCAGTTTGCTACATTTGCAAATATTTAATTTTATTTTAAAAAAAAAACAATAATTTTATTTATTTTTTTTTTGTAAATTTTTTTTTTTTTTGTATATATTTTTTAATAGTTTCTGTGTTATTTTATTTTAATTACATTTTTTATTTGTATAATATAGGCTATATTAAATTTGGACAATTATAATATTTGTAATATTCTGTAATATTCGTCCTTAGGCACGCATGTGGTTTCAGGAACAGGGATTTTATTTTATAATATTTTATGTGTATAATATTTGTTATTTTTAATTAGTTTGTATTTTATTTTTATGAATTTTTTATTCTTAAAGACAAGATGGTGGCGCGAACGCATCGCGAGGCTCAGCGTTTTACCAGATTTCGGAAAGTAGTGTTAATTTACCTGGTTATTTCCTTCGTGTTTGCTCGATTCAGTTATGCGAACTACAGCTACAGTAAACAGTCACTTTTGGACATCAACAAACAGTGTTCCAACATAGTTTAAGATCATCCTTTCAACTTCAGTGAACTCCCGCTGGAGCTACAGAGATCACCGCGGACAAGCGGATCACTCGCACAGGCCGGAAGTGTTCGGCGTCGGCATCGTTTTTTACTGCATTTCATTATCTCTGTACTTGTACTCTGCATAACGACAGTAAAGTTGAATCTAATCTAGTCTAAAACCTAATTATATTTTTTATTTGCATTTTCCTTAGTGTTACTCATCTTTACACAGGCATACGTGTTTTCAGGAACAGTCAGTTTGCTGTGCATGCACTCAAAAACCCAATAAAGTGGCTATTTTATTTTATTTTATTTTATTTTATTTTATTTTATATTTTATTTTATTTTATTTTATTTTATTTTATTTTATTTGATGTGTATAATATTTTTTTCTAATTAGTTTCTATGTAATTTTTTTACATATTTTAATTTTATTTTTTAATGTGTAATCTGTTGTGTTATTCACCCTTAAGGCCTGTTCACACCGGGACGAATTTCGCGCGCGATATTCGCCGATGTTTAACGCCTCGTGACTAAACAAAGGGCGCCAATGTGAGTGTGCACACCGCGCGCGAAAACCGCCACGCGTAAAAGCGTCATTTTTTAAAAAACGCCTCGGGTTCGTTTTTTTGGTTTGACGCACCGCGTCAAAAACTATACGACCAATGAGAATGGCGCTTTTGCACACGTGTCTGGAGCTTCTGAAGTTACAGTAAAACACAACTTGGGGGCGCTCAAACACAAAACTGTCTTGCTGAGCACACATACGTAACGGCGAAGAAGATATACGCCAAGTAACATCTACACTGCCGGGAAGAAATAAGACGAAGAAGATGCAAGGCAAGATGAATGTAGAGTTGCTGGTCTCGTTGGTGTCGGAACACAAAGAACTATATGACAAACGCGACAGCGATTACAAAAAATCTTGATAAAAGAGAACTAGTATTTCTAGTATTTCTGTTTTACATTAAGCGCCATCTAATGTCAGGGAGTGAATTTGCATGTTCACTCGGCTCATCGTCAGCGAAAATCGCTTGGGTGTGAACACAAAAAACGCGTTGAAAAACGCTGGCGAATAACGCGCGCCGATATTCGTCCCGGTGTGTACGGCCCTTTACACAGGCACACAGTGTTTTCATGCACTCGTGTGGTTTGATCGCATCCTCATCTCGTCTCTAGCATGCATAGAAAAGCCATGATAGTCATTGCGTTATAAAGGTTGTAAATTGGACTCACAATGCTTTTTGATGACAGAAAATGAAAGTGGTTAACACAGAAACAGAAACATGTGTTCATCTATATGTCGGTTTCTCTCTAACACACGCATGCTCTTCCACTGGCTGTTTTAGTTTCCATCTCTTTAGTTTCTGTCATTGAAATGAATGGGCATATAGTTCACGTATGTCTAAATTAAGCTTGCATGAGCCATTCTGAAAGGTACGTTGAATGATTAATGATCTTTGTGGTTTAATCTAGGTTAAGTCTCAGGAGATTAAAACAAATCAATATTCATAGGGGAATGCATGCTTAAAGGTGCACTCTGTAATTTGTTCCTTATTAAAAAGTTTTACACTTTAAGAAATTAATAGTACATTTAAAAAAAATAGGTTTACAGTTATGGTTTTAA
Organism: Cyprinus carpio; assembly: GCF_018340385.1. Taxonomy (NCBI): domain Eukaryota; kingdom Metazoa; phylum Chordata; class Actinopteri; order Cypriniformes; family Cyprinidae; genus Cyprinus; species Cyprinus carpio. Next base: position 26,656,866 of record NC_056611.1, read on the forward strand.
ACTTAAAGGTGGTGCAGAAGAGTAAATCTTGAGCTGAAATATGTGACAGTCAGTGATGATGCAGTTCTGTAATGATGCAAAGTGTTGCATTAGAGTCTCATCACTGTTGATTGGTGAAATGTGTCTAAACTATTTAGCTAACTACACTGTTTGTGTAAGATTTCATGTACATCTATCACTTCATGACATTCAGCACAAAGGAATCAATAGCACACAGTGCAGGTCGAGTCTCAGTCTCATCCACTGGATGGTTTGAGATGTCAGACAGCGCGGTCATTTATCGTGATTGAAGGTCCAGTGTTTGCTCTCAAACGGCCATACGACTGATGGATGCGACACCTCAGCAACCTTTGATTTGTTCTTTTCGGACTAAAGCCGATCGGCCCAAAGCTACAGAGACATGATAAAAAACTCAATAAAGTGAGAACATTTTTTATTTTTAACTATTTTTTTTATTTTAATTTATTTAATTTATTTTATTTGTACATTTTTTATTTATTTGTGTAATATTTTTGCAAATTTATTTTTATAATATTTTATTCTTTATTATATGTTTTATAATTTTTATTTCATTTTAGTTTTCAATATAATTCTGTATTATATTTATGTTTTATTTGTATATTAGTATATTATTAGTAAATGAATTTTACTTTATATAGTAAATTTATATTTTATTTTATTTTAAATAAAAGAGGATAAATGCACATATCAGTCCCACATGCTCCACAGATTTTAAATGTTTGGCAGGCAGATCTGTCCCATGGCCCACCCTTAAAAAATAAATAAATAAATTGTGATCTGATTTGAGGCAGCGAACCATGAGAACCACAGCTGCTTAGAGAACAGGTATTGATCTGTTTCCCATCAGCTGGTTTAACGGTAACGTGGCTCTCATGGTAAACGGTTAACAGTGTTACATTGTTGAGTTGAGTTTTATTGCTCAAAAAGCTCTTTCATAGTTCAGAAGACCTTGTTTTCAATTATGTTTATGTTTGTCCTAAAATTCTTCAAGTGAAATGAATAAATACAGTACAGTTGTTAATGTTTTATTTATTTTATTTTTACTCAGCAGAAATGGAAACAGGGCATCTATCAATTAAAGGTGTGAAAGAAGAAGTCTATTTTCATAAAAAATACTTTTTTATTTTAATTACTAATTTATCTAGTTGATGTAGTCAGATGTGCACAGTAGGACACTTCAGCGACTGTTTAAAAATAAGCTACAAAAACTAATGAAGTGAGAATATATTTTCATAATTTAATTTAATTCAATAATTTAATTTATTATTATAAATTAGTTAATATTTAATTATTTTTATCATTTGTTTTATTTGAATTATTAATGAAAAAATATTGAAATATTATTTTAATATATTTGTAGGTTTCTATTTTGTTTTTTAATATGATTTGTCTTGTATAATTTCATTTTTTTTGTATGTAATAACTTTATTATTTTATTTTATTTTTACACAGCAATAATAGAAACACAGCATCTGTCAACTAAAGATGTTGCACTTGCAGATTTTATTACAAATATAAATGCAATAAATAAATGCACAAACAAGTCACATGCTGCTCCCTTACATACATTTTGAATGATTGACCATGACATAAATCATAATTTACCTGAAAAAGCGTTTTACATTCTGATACTTTTTGAAACTTTTCTCTTTGCATACTGTTACACATGCTATGTAAAGAAGTAGTAGTCAGTATCCAGTACATGTGGTGCAGTATGTGAGTGTTGCATTGTGCTGCATGCAGCGGGTGCGTTGTACTTCAGTCTGTGAGAAACAGCAGTGATGTTGACAAGATCTAATTCATGATTTCTTCTGAAGATCAAAGCTGGAGCCGGTGTCACGGTGAAGTCAGCGCCTACTGATTTGTGCTCCATCAGTGTATGGCATGTTCAGAGCACACGGGGGTCTGCGCGAGTCTGCAGCCGTAGCCATGGAAACAGACGTTCTTTTGGAGCCGCGTGCTGTTAGCAGCCATTGTTTGCCGCGGTAATGGGCTGGAATTCTCGCTAAAGTGAATCAGTGGCTGAAATTAACTTTAGCACCAGAGCAGACGGTCAAACGCACTGTAGTTACAGCAGCAAATTGAGACGTGAGGAGAAAAAACCTTCACGATTAGCAGCGCTCAAAAAAACACACAAACAAATTGGAGGCGTTTCAGATGATTCAAAATGACAGTATGCGCAAAAAAAGACAGAGTGACAGAAAGAGAGAAGTGGCTCATGGGTTGTTCCCACCTCGTCTGCTGCCAAGAAGCGAGTGTTTTTCGCCAGCCTAAGATCCTGACAGTGTTCAGCTCTGATCCAAACCCTGCTGTCTACATAGAGCTCTGCCTACAAAGGCAGCATCCGAAATGAAAAGACTGGATTTTGAGTTTCTCCATAGGCAGAAACTCCAGGTGTCACACAGATACTGCTCACCTCAAGCACTCGAGGTGTAATTCATAGTTTGGATTTTTTGAGTTTGATGTTAGCAAATAAGAATTTTTAAATAATTCGTTTAATATTGTTATTTTAATTTGAAAGTGTTTGTTTGTGACTGATGCATGTGTCAGTTTGATTTGTTCTTTTAAGACAAGAAAAATCCAGTTAGCCCAAAAATACAAAATGTTTTATTTTATTTGAATTTAGAGATTAATATAAAATAAAAATAAATACATTTCAAATGAAATGATTAATTTATTTGAATGCAAATGAAATAAAATAAACTACAAAATCATATAATGCAAATTAAAATAAAATATAAAATATAATACAAATAAAATACAAATAAAATAAAATAATCAAAATTAAAATGAGTTATTTTTATTTGTTTTGTATAATTTTATTTCATTAATTTATTTTTATTTTTACACAACAGAAATATAAACATCTATCAACTAATTTTTATTTTAATTGAATACAAAATAAACAAAAAATAATATGAAAAAATATTGTACAAATTAAATATGAACTATACAAATAAAATAAAATAAAAATAAGATAAAATGGAAAAATAAAAGATATTTTAAAATAAGTCTATATGGCTTGTAATTTTATTATTTATTTAGTTTTTATATTATATGTATATTGTGTGTATATATATAGACTATATATATATATGGCCCCCCCATATGTATATATATATATATGTATATATATATATGATATATACACCAGGAGCAGTCCACATCACCTACACGATACATACATAGACTACACACACACACACCACACACACAACCACACACACACACACACACACCACACACACACACACACATATATATATATATATATATATATATATATACGTATATATATATATATATATATAATATATATATATATATATAATTTTTGTTTTTTTCAGGCAGCAGAAATAGGAATGCATGATTTCTCAACTAAAGGTGTGTTGCACTTGCAACTGTGAAACTGTGAAGTCAGAGGATAAATGCACATGGAAGTACCATGCTGCTCCATTCCATGTTTTTTCTTGATCAGCAATGAAAAAAAATTAAGCACAGTTTTAAGTGACCGGAAAACATGTTTTACATTTTACTACTTTTTGAAACTTTTAAACATAAGACCGAGGTGTCAATGTTAAGTTATATAGGTGTTATATGAAATACATTTGGTAGCAATTTTTATTCTTTAAAAGTGTCTTGAAACCCAAATAATGAATCGGATGCCCACTGATGAGGGCAGAGGACGCTGTCTGGGTAGGCAGCTTACTCGTTTATGAACAAAGCTTTTCTTGATGTCTGATGAAGTGATTGTACTGCTGCGTCTAAAACATAGAGTCACAGGGCAGGTAACATTACCATCAGATGGAGGCATTCTACAAGTGTTCTTCAGCGTTCACTTCTGCATCTTAAAGCCCACCGCAGTACAATTTACAGTCCTTCTGCATTTTCTGAGGAATTCAACTTCACATAGACCAGGGCTGATTGTTCTGTCATTTTCTCTGTCTCTCTGATGAGAGAGAGATGGAGTTGTGTTGTTTACTGGTTGTTTTATTGTTGCTAAGCAACATTGTAAATTTTAATGTAGCTTATCCAATCAGAATTTATTGTCTATTTTATATATGTTTTTTTTTTTTTTTTTGTTTGTTTATTTGTAATTTTTACTTTTTTTAATTTTGTTCTTTTAGTTTGTGCCCTTTAAATTCCAAATTAAAAAATATTCATAATTTGTGAAGTATTTCATTCACTGGAATATTGAAAAATAGATATTTCCACATGAAAATCTAATACTTTTTAATGTATGTGTGTATATATATGTGTGTGTGTGTCTGTGTATGTGTGTGTGTGTGTGTGTGTGTGTTTAAAAAAAGAAATTATTCACTATTTTTAAAGTATATAATTCACTGGATAATTGAAAAATTTATATTTCCACATGAAAAATTCCATATGAAAATCTAATGATTTTTATTTTTCAATGATTATTGAAATATAAATATTTCTGCATTAATATATATACCATATAAGATTTTGGTAATACCTGTGCTCATTATGATGAGGTTTTAGGTCTTTGCCAGCACTTGAGATGCGAGACAGGCTCCTGCTGCTGGATTACACATGATGCTAAACAAGCAGAGAGGAGTTGATGGACGTGTTTCACGTTTTTATTATGCTTTCTTTTTGTTGCTTGGTAGCCGAATGTAGTGAAAGATTGTATTGAAGTATTATTATAGATTATAGATAGTTGGGTGATGTTGTTTGATTTCTTGCAGTTTAAGGTGCATTCGGAGGCATTTCACGGCAGTTATGCAGCGTTCAGGGAAACCTGCTAGACTGAAAGAAAACTGTTGCAGCTCTTTAAATCTTGCTTTTAATGTCTGTATTTACAGTATGATCAATAATCAAAGCAACATGTTTTTTCATTGCATTAATTATTTTTTCATTTTTTAACCCTCTGGAGTCTAAGGGTATTTTTGGGGCCTGGAGAAGTTTTGTCATGCCCTGACTTTTGTGCTTTTTTCAGTTTCTTATAAATATCTAAATGGCTAAAGTCTAATCTCACCTGTAATCAGCACAAAATAGGATATAATAATATGTGAGCAGCATTGTATGTACATGATGGTTTTTTTGAGAAAAAAATGTTATGCGTGGTTAGTGAAAAACTAAAAATGTTAAATCACTTGAATAAGGCAATAAAACACTTACAGAAAATTGGTTCCCATGGACTTTTGAGAACTGGAGCTTGTAAGCCTAGAATTTTTTTTTTTCTAATATGATGTGAAATCATCTTGTTTACTGTTGACTCACTAAAACAATATATTGATTTAAATTTTCTAAGACACTTTTTTGTTGGTAAAAAGTCTATGCGAGTAGGCGTCCAACTATCATGAATTCTCCCACCCTGAGAAGACAAAGGCCTGCATAATGAAGGGCTGCATATGAGCCCATTCAGTCAGCTGTGTCACTGAGAGGGATGAGTTACAAGAAAGAATGTGAGGACAAAATAAAATCTATATAATTTTATGTTTGTTAGTTTATTTAGAATATATTTACATTATCCCACACATAGATTAATATTTCACTTGTGAGTGCAGTTTAAACAGTTATTAGGACAAAAATCAAAGCTGACTTTCAAACTGAATTTTTTGCCATCATTACTCCAGTCACCAATCCTTCAGAAATCCTTTTGAACAATCTTATTTTTCTACAATACAAACAATTTATTGTTATTATTATCATTATTCATTATTATTATTATTATTATTAATGTTGAAAAGAGCTGAGAATATTTTTTTTTTTAGGTTTTTTATGGGGGGATAAATTGAAAGAACAGCACATGATTATTTACATTTGTTACAGTTACATTTATTGGTACATTTATATTATTTACATCAAGCTTTTGAATGGTATAGTAGTTTATATTGTTATTGAAACTTCATAAGATTTCACTTGATTTATACATTTAGTACATGGAATTATGTGAAAAGGAAAAAAGTCATTTGGAAAAAGTCTAACTAGTAAAAATTTTACACGTTATGTGAAAACTAGTACAAGTATATAAATAAATAAAACGAGACTTACTCATGTTATGATCTCTGCTGATACAGTGCTTCATTCTTTTTTCTGAGGAAATCCAATCTCAAAATCCTCGGACCACATCACATCTTTTTGGGGTGAATTATGTCTTATTCCTCTCATCGCGAAGCAAACAAGTATAAATAAAAAAAACTTGAAGAACAGTTCTCGCTGCTGCGTTTGTCTTCTGTTGTGTGGGCGTATTCAAAGCCGCTCGCCGCTTCAGTGAAACCATTTGAAATCTCAAAAAGCGCGCGCTCAGGGCGGCGGGGGCGTGGTCACATTAGAAGATAATGAAGGGAGACGTGAAAAACCGGACAGCGCGTTGTTTTCATATGGATTACTTTATCACACAGATATTTTTTTTCAGCAGCACTTGTTTAGTTTAAAAGTGAGACATGTCAGGCTTTCTCTAGAGATATCTCTCTCATGTCTCTTCGTTGAGTATTCACTGAGTTACAGTTCATTTTAATGACGCAGTTTGTATCTGAAGATCAGCGCAGACAAAGGCTGCAGACAGCACTCCTTGTTTGGTATCTTTATTTTATAAGTGCACGCAAAAGTTTTGTTGTTATTATGTCTGTATACAAAAAAAAGTAGACCCTTTACAGATTTCGATTGATGGATTGCACTTATCTGTACGATCAAAACTGAAAGTGTAATTTAAGTTCTTCTCGGGGTTATCAGGAGAGAAATACCCCAAAACGCGGTTTAGTACTCATTTATCTACTCCAGAGGGTTAGAGGTAAATCGCGCTTTTCGATATGGCTTCTTGCAAATTCGTCTCATTTCTTAAAAGTCTTTTTAAGTTGAAATTACTTATAAAGCCCGTACATTAAGGTCAACATAAGTCAAAATCAATCCTATTTATCAAGTTTGATTTATACAGATTCATCACATTAAATGCAAAAAGTAGGCCTAGTTCTTCTTTTGGCTTGATTGTGATGACATACTCTTAAACTGATGACTCAGAAAACCATATGTGCTGGAGAATATAGTGGAGTCACATTAAACAGTTTGAGAGTTTTTGTTTTAAAGCGCAGTGCAGCAAACGGACAGTTTTTATCGGTTTCAGAGGGACTTTGACTGCAGCTTTTATAGTTTGATGGACCTGCAACAAATGTTTTAATTCATTTTCCAAGCCTCAATACTCCAGAGTCCTGCAAAGATGTTTAACGTTAGACATAAATCTAGTGTTAGACTCAGAGACTGCAGAATATTGTTTTGGGTTAATTTTTGGGGTTGATATTTTTGGTATGTTATGTCTGATTGTTTTTGTCAGAGTTGTGTTTATTATAGTGCTGGTCTGACAGGAAACACTCAATAGCGCAATTGAGAGACTCAATCTGGATGTGCCAGTGGCTTCACGTCCACAGATAGTGGAGAATCCACTCAGACACGTGGAAAGAGACGCTCAGAGTCAGATCATTGGCTGGTAATTACATTATGAACTGGGGTGGTTGGGTAAGTTTTAATTAGCTGCAATGAAGTGTGAGGAAAAATCAATCAACATTTGGCTTGTGTTGATGAGAGAGGCTGGCTCAGGATACAGGCTGTGATGATATGTTGGGCTGTTTAGATATATTCTCTAGATCAATTGTTTTTCCAAAAAAAAAAAATTTCATTCCAGCATTATTGACTAAAACTATTAAAAATAAAATAAAAGTGAAATCAAATAATGGAATAGAAATATTAAATGAAAAATTTAAACTAAAAAAAATTAAAATAAAATTCTGAAATAAAATATAAATATTATATAATTATGATATATTATATAATTGTTATTTAAAAAAAATAAAATTATATTTAATTAAATTGCTGAAATAAAATAAAAATACATATTAAATGAAAAGCCTAAACTTAATAAAATAACATGAAATATCATTGAAATAAAATACTAAATAAGCTTTTTTTTTTTTTTTTTAATAAGCTTTTTTTTTATGCACTAAAAATCTTTTTATCTGCACTGATTGTTCACTGGTTTGCACTCTATCTGCCATGTGCCTTGCGCTGCTTTTATTTAACCTTAGTTTTATGTTTATTTTTTCTATTATGTCTTTTTTTTACATTCCCTTGTTGTATAGTTTTATCTTATATTTTATATTTGATCTAGATTTTTAGGCTCTACTGTTAGTGTTATCTGTATGCACCGGGGGTCTGAGAGTAACGCAATTTCGATTCTCTGTATGTATGTACTGTACATGTGGAAGAATTGACAACAAAGCAGACTTGACTTGACTTGACTTGACTTGACTAAACTTAAAAACCTATGTTGAATTAAAATAAATAAAAACATAAACTAAAAAAATAAAATAATAAGCAAAAAATTAATTAATACTTAAATAAAGTAAAATATAGCCTAAATATTAAATGAAAAACTTTAACTTAGACTTAAAAAATGAGAAATTTTGTATTGAGAGATTTTTGTTGTAAAGGTAGTTTAAGTTAAAGGCAGTTTAATTTAATAAAACTGAAATGAAAAAAAAGCACATCACCAAATTATTTAAATAATTTTAATTAAATTAATTAAAATGAAAGCTGAAAATCTAAAGATAAATCTAATTTAAAATATTAATATATAATATAACGATATATAAATAATAATAATAAAGAAGCACTGGACCCCAGTAATCTCATTTGAGTTTCAAACATTGATCTCAATAATATGATGCCAATCAATCAAAATTTCCCCCCAAAACAAACGATTTGAGCTGATCCACGTCTATTTTATATCTTTTATGCTCTTGCTGTATTACTGACATATATTTGTCTTTTTATATGAAGCAATTTGAGAAACACCTGACACTGCTGATAACTCATTTAAGTCTCCTGAGCTTTAAAAGAGCAACCTTTGAGCAATACCATCCTCCTCAGTGTGTTCAGGTTAACGCCTCCGCTGTTGAGTCGAGGGCAGGTTTGTTTAGACACTAGATGTAGTTATCAGGCTTAATTACTATCATTTACAGCTTGTTAGGGCCAACGCTTATTTCAGAAGTATGCAAACTCACACACAAACACGTCTTCAGTGTTTTACACTAAACAATTACAGTCTAAAGATCATAAATAGTCACTGAGACGGTTTTGCTGCATCTCTGTCCTCCTCCGAACACGTGTAATCTCACATGTCGTGTGCGTTTGTCCGTGTTGCAGGCTGAACTGACCGAGTCTGTGCACGGACAGAAGCTCATTTCAGAGAGAAACAGAAAGAGAGAGAGAGAGTATTAGCAGAGGCTCAGGATGTCTCTCGCTCTCTCTCTCTTGTATGGGTATTTCTAACAGATGGAGTTTCTCTGGATGGCTCTCCCTCAGAGAATCATGGGAGTATTTTAGTCCAGAGTAATCCTGACCATCTGCTATCTTCCTCTCTGCCTCCAAGCTTCCCTCTCCTGGCCCTCCATCCGTCCATCCAGTGCCAGTTTGACCGCCCGGTCCGTCTAATGCCCCGACCCTTCATTTAGCGGCTCTGTCCTGCTGTCAGCACTGTTTATTGCCCCGGTCTCCTCCTCTGACGCCCACAGCTATCTTCTCGGCTGTTGCCCCATCCAGCGAACGCCCCGATTTTCTGCTCCAGCTCTATTGTCACAACAGTTTTACTGCCTCAGACTGATCAACTGCACCTGCGTATTCCTGCAGCTCAGACAGTAGATTCACTTTAGATAAACTCAAAATAACATGTAAGCCTAAATTTAAGATTTAGGTATTTGAATTGCATGTAAAATTTACATGCATTTGGATCACACTGTTTTAACTCATAAACTTGCCATGCATATTTGTCAGTCATACATAGAGCTGTAATAGTACTAATAAACTGAATGTGTATTAAATACACAATAACCAGTACATTCACTCAAAAAAAATTCAAATTTATATAATTGAATTGCATACAAAATGCATGCATTTGGATTACAGTAATAACATAAACAAACTAATAAGCTTAATGTGATGTATATTTGTCAGTCATGCATAAATGAAACATCAGATTTCACAATAACCTGATTTACACTGATTTTAAGCAATTTGAATAAATGCATTGTGAAGATATGATTATTTAAATCGAATCAAATACATGCAAATAGTTAATAATAAACTATGCTAGGATTTGCTAGGGGTGCAGAAATCTTACCTGCTTTTTACCTTTTCATTTATGTGTCACGTTATGTTTATCATATTATTTGTTTCTTATAATTGTGTAGTCCAAATGCATGGAAATTTACATGTAATTCAAATGCATAAATCTTAAATTTAGGCCTAAATGTTTTTTGTATAACCTAAAAATTAAAAATTAATTGGTTTCATTCAAGTCAAAAATATTATTATATTATATTATTAGTTTCCGCAATGAAAAAATGGTAATTGCGACTTTTATATCTCACGATTCTGAGAAAAAAGTCAAAATTGCAAGATATAAACCCAGAATTGCGAAATATAAACTGGCTTTAGATTTTTTTATTTAGTAAAATCAGACGTTATTAGTGTCTTTTTGATATAAATATAGGGTTTTACTTTTTTTAGTGTGGGGGGTGATGTGTGGAGAAAAAATGATGTTTTGGATAAAAGCGTCTGATAAATGCATAAATGTAAATGCAACTCCTCTAATGCTGCTTTCTGCATTCCCAGCATGCATCTGTCCCTCCAGCAGAGGCAGGGCAAATCTGAGCGCACTGATTGGCTGGAGCAGTACACCATGGCCATTTCTGCTGAGTGTGTAGATTTAGAGAGAGACTGTGGCATATGAATATGAACACACACCGTCAGTGTTTTTGATCATTAGATGCGTCTAATGTAATCTTCCTCACCCAGCATATGTCTTCATCATTCTTATGAGATTACAATAATTCTTCAATTCCTATTCAAAACAGCAGCTAATCAACTCTAAATGATAATCCACTTATAATAATGAAGTTGTTTTGTTTTTGAGTTAGTTCATTGGATATTATTTTCGTAGCAGAACCAGATCAATCTGACTAATATATCTGGTCAGACGTATCGCTGCAGCTGGGACACGCGCTCATGAAATCTGCCAAATGTGCAGGAAGTTGTTTTTAATTTGTCTCTGTTCGGATCCAGTCATGCTGACTGATTGGAGGACGTAATGAAATTTTCATGCTGAAATCTTGTGTAAAACATGTCTTTTATTTTACTTCTGTGTTTTTCATAGAGCAGCGCTTTCAATTTTTAATTGCTATCAAACTCTTGAATCTTTACTGTTTCAAACACACAAACATACTCTCTGTCTCACTCTCTGTCTCACACACACACACACACACACACACGCTGATGGTCTGCTATGAAATATTTGTGTACTTTTAAGGGTTTGAATGGCTGTCTACTTTATTGTGCCCAAAGGATTTTTATTTACACTGATGCTGCAAACATACATAATACATTATCAGTTATACAAATCCATAAATAAATAAGGTAAATAATAATACCATTTAACACGTATCACAATAAAGGCATAACAATTATTGAAAACCTATAAAAATACAATTTAAAACATTATAACACATTAAAATATTGTCATACAGACCATCAGATTTGTCAGTAGAAACACATTGTCAACCTGAACCATAATGTTCGGTTTGATTTCGTTTTATTTTTACTTAATTTGTCATTTATTATATTTATTTTTTATTTTGTTTTTTATTTATTTATTTATTTTATTTATTTTGTTTGTTGTTAATTAAGTTTTTTTTATCATTTAGTTTTTTTTTTTATGTGTGTGTATGTTTTTTTTTATTACTTTATATTTTGGTTGTAGTTTTAGTTATCATTAAATTAAATAAAATTGAGAAATGTTTCTTTGGCAGCTAGGTGGGGAAAAAAAACTTGATTTTTGTTTATTAACTTATTTTATTTCATTTAAAAAAAAATTATAGCATGTTACTATTGTTTGGCTTTGGTTTTAATTAACTATAATAACCCTGAATTAAACCTAATTCATTTTTGTTCATTTTCTTTTTGTTCTTTTTTCGGGATAGTTTTTTAGTATTCTAGTTTCAGGTTTTTATTATTATTATTATTATTATTATTATTATTATTATTATAGTATCATGCAGGCAGGTTGTTTAACATTTTCTAATATAATGCATCCAAAAACAACACTAATATATAATACTTTTTTATTTTTTTTGTTATTAAAATGTTTTCATTGCTTTTCAGACTAACCCTAGACTGGACTGTTTTCTTCTTATTCCTTATAGTTTACTGTATGCATAACTTTACTGTTTGAGAGACATCCATTGTGTTTGCATCATACTGTGTATTGAATATGATCGTATATTCTGTGCTCGTCTGAGAACGCACTCTAGAGACTCGTGTGACTGTTGTTTGAACTGCACAGATCTGGCAACACAAGAACGCTGTGCATATTGAATCACGACAATACATGCAGATAAACCCGACAATAAGATCCTGACACGCGTAACAATACTACAGACATGATAGCACACATAATAGAGTATCTCATGAAAACAGAGCGAACGACTAAAACAATAAAGATGCTGCCCATCTAGGGACCAGGCAGCGCACCGCAAGGGTAAATGAGGTACAATCGACTATTGTGTCACGCACTTTACGAGAGCATCCTGTCGCAGGACACAGTGCACAGAGACTTCATCACAATGATTCAGCACACAAAAGCACAGAGCTCCAGAGAACAGTGAGAGACAGAGAGAAATAGAGATGGTCCCACATGCAGAATGAAGAACTAGCCCTATAGAACAGAACAATGAGACGCTCTCCTCCTCTATAAACACATGTTCGTTTATGTAAATGAGCAGACTTCTGCTGTTTTATATGATGACTGCAGACTTGCCATTGTTTTCTGAATCAGATTCATTGGTGTCATCATTTTACTGGTAGATCAAGAGGTCATATGAGAACCTAATAGTTCATTATTGGTCTTTAGTTGGTAGTTGTGCAGTGAATAGAATTTTTGTCAGAGCTGTTATTAAATCATCACTGGAGCACTGGGTTGACCAATCAGAGCACAGAACTGCTTTATTATCGCTTAGATTTTTTAAAATTTGGTTTATATTTAATTCTATTTTTTATTCTTCTTAATTTACAATAATGTTATACTTTTTTTGTCAAGTCAGTTTTTTGTTTTATTTATATAAAATTAATGAATTAATAAATATTTACAATTTAAAAAAAAATAAATACTAAATAATCTCTGACTTTTTAAAATCTTATTTTAATTAGTTTAGGAGTCCTAAAACATAGTTTATGTTACTTAAATTTTTTTCACAATAATTTTTTTATTTTAATGGATTTAATATATTTAATATATGAACAGTATGTATATATATATATATATGTATTTAAAATTTGTAGTATTTCAGGTTTGCAAACATTATAAATGAATGTTTGACACGTGAAAATGGTTTTATTTTTATATATATTATAGGTTTGGGTTTTGTTAACAATATTATTTATTATTTACTTTATTTTTCTATTATCGAAGGGAGTTTGTCTTGTCAGATTTAAGTCATTGATGGGAACAGTTTTGTAACTAAAGTTTTTGTCAAATAAAGTGTATGTAAATAGGATTGAATTTTCAAATATTGAACTTTGAAATATTTAGCTTCCTGCATGCGCGACATGTGCTGATTAATATGTGAGTGTGTGTGTGTGTGTGTGCAGTCAGAGATGTCAGTGGTCTTGTTAGCACAGACAGATGCTCCACAGGCGTGTGTTAAGGCAGAGATCTGCTCTCTGTGGAGCCGCAGCCGGCCGCGGGTCTGTTCTGACACACAGACGGTCCACAGAGACGCTCATGTTACTGTACTCAGCATCTCAAGGAGACCGTGTGTGTGTGTCCAGAGGAAGAGGAATCACATGTGAGCTCTCGTTAACATTTCAGTTGTTTATACTAGACGGTAGCAATGGGAATCTTTAGGCATCCGATCCGATTACAATTCTTGGAATCATGATCTGATACCCAAAACTATTCCTGGTCTATTAATAATAATTATTATATTATATTATAATTAATATTTAAATTAATTAGTGAAAAGACATCATCGACAGCAGCAGGTCTAATAGGCTGCATTCAAACTAATGTACTGACATTTAGGATAAAACAGAATGGAGACTTTCAGGAGACTTCTCTCAAGTTTGACCTCTTTTTGATGTGAGACCTTCTTTTACTCAAACACACACCATCCTGCTGTGTTACTGCTGGCACCTGCCGCACACACACACACATTTTCACACTTTTACACACACACACACACACACACACACACTCTCTCTCTCTCTCTCTCACACACACACACACTCACACTCTCTCACACTCTCTCTCTCACACACACACACACACTCTCACTCACACACACACACACACACACACACACATTCACACACTCACTCTCACACACACACTCACTCACTCACACACACACACACACTCTCTCTCTCTTACACACACACACACACTTGTGCTTTGGTTCCAGAGGAAGTGGCTGTGATTTATTCATTGCTGTTGTTCATGGGACACACTGTCAAGAGCAGTTTATCCGCACTGAGACATTCACTAAATGCTGCTGTACCGTCACAACTTCCTGTTTAAATAGTAAATACATCAACACAGGAAACTTCTTTCACTTCTTCTTCCTCCTCCTCCTCTTCTGCTGCTTCATCTTCTTCCTTCCACCTTTTTTATTCGCCCCTTCTTCTTCTCTTTACACCTCCTTTTCTTCTGCTGCTTCTTTTTCCTCATCCTCTTCTTCTACGTCTTCCTGATCTTTTTTCTTTCTTCTGCATTCTTTGATTACTGTTCACATCTGAGCAAGTTAAAAGCCATTTCTCTGCATCCTGTCCCGATGGATTGATCTGATGGATTGCTCTGTACCTTCACTCATTTTTACGCCATTGGTTTTGATGAACAGTAATACTCAAGCATAGTCGTGGATCGGCTTTGACCACGAGCAGGATTGCAGAGCGGTTGTGTCTGTGCGCTCTGTGATGTGATGTTGAAAAGTTGGGATGGATTTGAATCCAAAGAGTTTTTCTGTGTGACTTCACACCATGAAATAAAAGAGAGGTCCAGCGAGGTTCAGCGATGTCAGGATCACGTTAACCTTACATGAAGCTTTTCATTCGGGGAGGGAGAAATCTGCAGCTCATGTTTTAATTATGCCAAATGAATTATTGAAGTTATGATGATATGCCTCTCTCCTCCTTCTTTCTCTCACATAAACATAAGAAAGAATAATCATAAGTGTCATTTGCTATCATCTCATCTCGAGTGCATCAGCTGAGCTGTGTGTATGTGTGTGTGTGTTCAAGTGTTTTGCATTTAATCTCTCTGCTCTCTATTCATCCTTCTCCTCCTCCCTCTTTCTCTCATCTGTCTTGATCTCTACCCCTTCACTCTGTTTCATCTCATCTCATTCCCTCGTTCTTTCAACCTTCGCAGTATTTCACAATGCAGCTTTCAGTGCAGGATGAGAAGACTCTCAAGAAAAATCAGTCTCTTTGGCAACTTTTACACTGCAGATCTTCAATTTGTTGACTATATACAAGTTTTCTTTCATCTTTTAAAAGCGACCCATATCCGACATCTGCTTTCACTTCACACACTTAAAATAAAACCAGCCCAACTGCTAATCGAAACGAACCCAAAACTAGCTGTCGGGGTCCCACTCCTTCGAAATCTCGTTCCTGGGGAAGGTGAAGATCATTTTAATCCGCAGACTAAAAAACAACTGTGTAAAAGTAGCCCAGTTCCACGGGAAAACTTCTGACTTGGCAACAAATAAATGCATCAGGACTCCATTAAATCTCCTGAGCAATAAAAGAGCAACTTTTGAGCTGCTTCTCTGACAGTCACCTTTCATTTAGAAGCATTTCAATATGAGTCTGTTACTTTAATGACTGAAAAAGTTGGCTTTACGGTTGCATTAACCCGGAGTGACTCGGAGTAACATGTTCTTTAGTGTTCTGTGGCTAATCGAGCCCTGAAACCAGAATCAAAACAACTCACTCCTCTCCGTCTTTCCTCCATGTCCTTCTGTTTCGTCTGAGTCACAAGTTCTGCTTTCATTTCAAACGTGAAGAAAACAGATTAGCGTTGCATCCAGAGAGCGACGGACGCTTTTGAACAGAAGTTGATTGTCTTCAGGGGCCTCAGGACTTTGGAGACAGCTTGAAAAGGGGACAGCAGTTCGCTTCATGAAAGCCAAAACACAGACGTTGTAGCTTGAGGAGTCTTTAATTGTTTGAAAGGGAAGAAATCATTCTCTCTCGTGACTCTCTCCTCGCAACGGATCAGATCCGTCGGGAGTTTAATTGGTGGTATTTTAGCAGAAGCTACTGATGGCAGAGTTTCAGAGATTTTCTTCAAATAGAAAAGCAGTGATAATGTAGGCATTCGCAACACATTTACCTTCCATTGTGAGACATTTCTGAAGCAAACCGAATGCTCAGCATGAAATGATTTAGGTCAGGAGTTGATTTCATCCTTTGGGATTTGATTGGATTGCGTCTGCTCTGCACGACTATAATATCATTACTGTGCTTGCCAGGTACATCTGTATTGATATTCCTCTTGGGTTTTTTCCTGTGTCATCTTTTCTACTTCTTTTATGATGAATTCATTCATCTTGTACTAATGTACAAACTCTAGAAGAGAAGAGAAAAGACCCAGAATGAATATAATGACAGAAGTGACCATCAAGAAAGCATAAATCTTTCAATGTACTGTAATAAGATGAGGTTTACGCTAATCTGATTTCAGGTGTTTTTTGTGCTTTTGCACTATAAATTAAAAAACAAGGTTTTATTTCTCCCTGTTTTAACAATTTGCTGTGTTCTAGAGCCTTTCTTTTTATACTTAAAATACACTGGAAAAAAAAACATTGGTGTAGAAAAACTTTTCACCGAGAAATTGTTTGGAAATTTATTAATTTATTAATTTATTTTATTTAGATTTTCACACTATAACACTTTTATAATTATTAGGTCTAAGTTTGAAAATCAACAAAGTCACAAATCTTTAATCTGTTTATCCATCTATTTATATTTTGATGAAAGATTATTAAAACAAACATTATTTTATATACAAGCATTGATGCATCATGTATAATAACCAGGAGCATTTATGCCATTATTGTTTTTATCTTTTATATGTACCATAAACTTAAACATTATACTTCTGCTGCCTTGCAGTCACTGTCCTTCAGAAAATGCAAATCTAGTTGGTTAATATTACTTTTTGGAGAAAGTACATTTTAAATAAACATTACTAATGCAAACTATTTGTATTAAATTATTATAACATTTTAATAATTAGAATATATGTATGTTTAGTTATTTATTTATATATTTTTTTTATTTATAAAATCGAAAATTCTTATTTAGAATTATAATAGCATGCATTGATGCATCATGCATAATTACCAGTAACACATTATTTTTGATTTTGGATTATGAAAATCAAATTAATTGTATTGATATTTGTGCTATAGGTTAATTATTTTTTTTGCTCCAGAAACTGCATGTTTGCAGTCAAGGTTCTGTTAAGAATAGGTTGAGGTCAGAGGTTAGCAGTTCTCATGTGCAGGTGAAGACAAACTTGTCACAGAAAGTTTTGCAGGTCCATCAGAGCGGCTCTCGTTAGCAGAAGCCATCGAGAGTCCTGGGGTCTGACCGCATTGATCTGAGCCAGAAATACTCTCATCATTACAGAAACAGCTCCTGCCTAACCTGCAATTTATGCATAAAAGCTTTTGAAGCCGCATCGAGTGGCACTTCAGAATGATGAAAAGAGCAGCTTTGCTTCCTTCTCACTCTGTGATGGAGGAATATTGCTCATGAAGTTGGCATTACGCGAGCTATAGTTTTGTATATATGTGCACTTCGGATGTTATTGATGTAGAAAACCCAGATAAACTGCTCAATGTCACTGACATTAGAACATGTACACTGCTGCTCAAATGTTTGAGGTTGGCAAGATTTTTTTATGCTGATTTTGTCTTGATTTATTTTATAGTAAATAAAGTTTAAAATTGTGAAATATTATTGCAATTTAAAATAAGAGTTTTCTATGTTAATATTCTTTAAAATGTAATTTATTTCTGTGATGCGCAGCTGTATTTTCAGCATCATTACTCCAGTCTTCAGTGTCATGTGATTCTTCAGAAATCATTCTGATATGCTAATTTATTATCAATGTTGGAATCTGTTGTGCTGCTTAATATTTTTTTTTGGAGCCGGTGATACTTTTTTCAGGTTTCTTTGATGAATAAAAAAGTAAAAAAGAGGAGCAGATTTTTTTTAATATATATATTTTTTGTAAATATAATACTACTATAGTTTTAACTGTTTTAGAGGTTATTTATACTATTATACTATAGTTTTAAGGTTTTTGCTGATTAGTTTTTTTTTTTTTTTTCTTTTTTTTGAAAGAAATCAGTATTTTTGTTCAGCAATGATGTGTTAAATTGATATAAAAGTGACAGTAAAGGCCAATTTATACTTCTGTGTCGAGTGTACGCCGTAGTGTACGTCGTAGGCTACGCAAGTAGGCGACGCCGTCGTGAGCATTTATACTTCTGCGTATGTCTGTTTTGCTCTGCAGTTACACCCCCGAAACGCTAGTTGACGACGCGAGCGGGTTCCACTGTGTTTACAGTCCACGAAATTCGCTGCCGTCTGGCAGTCTTTGTAATCTCCCGAAGAGGAGTCATACAGATGGCTGTATTTCCTCACTTCTTCAATTAATCACTCGGTCACTTGGTCCATTTCCATGTTTGGCTCTTCACTGAATTTCGGAATTTAAAAAATGGTGGGCGGTCCAGAGTGCAGAAGATCATTCCGGAAATGCGTAGGAGGAAACGTTGATACTACCAAGCCGACCATTTACAGATCTTGCAGTCCGCGTCGTCGCGACGCGTAGTTACATTTTTGAGGAGGTGCGCGTCAGGGTACGGCGAAGGGTACGACGTATGGTACACGTCAATGCGTATGCTACGCCGTACCTACTACGCGCACCCGACGCAGAAGTATAAATTGGCCTTAAAACGTGTATACATAAGTGTTACATAAGATTTCTTTTTCAAATAAATGCTGTTATATTGAACTTTCTATTCTTTAAAGAATCCTAAAAATAAAATAAAATGAATCACAAAAATATGAAGCAGCACAACTGTTTGCAACATTGATAATAATCAGAAATGTTTTTTGAGCAGCAAATCAGAATGATTTCTGAAGATCATGTGACACTGAAGACTGGAGTAATGATGCTGAAAATACAGCTGCACATCACAGAAATAAATTACAGTTTAAGAGATTTTCACAGAGAAAACAGCTGTTTTAAATTGTAATAATATTTTAAAAATTTTTCTGTATTTTTTATCAAATAAATGCAGCTTTGACGAGCAGAAGAGACTTCTTTAAAAACACAAAATACTCTACTGATCCCAATTTTTTTTAACGCCAGTGTGGTTCTAAGTACTTTTGGACCATAACTGTTCAATTTGTTGGGTATTTTCCTCCCTACTCAATTCTGTTTTAGAGCTGATCTTTTTTTTTTATAGGGCTCTGGCTTCTCTAGTTAAAAGTAGTGGTTCTCTGGCCACCCATCGACTGGATTTATTTATTCATACGCAGAGCCGAGAGCTGTCAGAAAGAAGCGTGGCCTTGCAGATGAGGAGAAGTTATTCCTCTGAAGCCTCGCTTCTCGCTCTTTCTCAGCTCTCTTAGGAGCGTCTTACAGGCCAGAAATGCGAGCGCAACGCTCCCCTTGGGAGGTCATCGATTTGATCACATTTATATTCAGGCAGCCTGATGGTCTAACGTATGCCACCCAGAAACAATATTAACGCATGAATACATTTTTCAGGCATTTCAAATTGTAATTTTTTATTTCCGCGCTCCAGTGAGGGTTTACAGTTGTGGATGGGACAGAGAGACGAATGGAGAGCGTTTCCTTTCATGTCTGCTATAAAGAAGCCTCTGTGTGCCGTGACATTCCTGATAATGTGATTCATTTCGACTCAAACCGGCTCGCAGAGAACGCACAATCCCAGATCCGTCTCCTGAACGTCTTCCTGTCATCCGATTGCCCGCCTGCTGCCTCTTCCAGGTCACATTATAAATCCATAAGCAGAATTCTCATTATTCTTAGTGACAGTTCTCTCTAGTTTTTTATGCATCATAGTAAAAAATATGTTTGCTAATAATGTTTCACATATATAGTTTTTTTAGTTTATAAAAATGATTTTTTTTAAATTAAATTAATTTAACAATCAATTTATTTTGCGTATAATACAGTTTTTATTAATATAATTTCTACTTAATAATTATAAATTAAATTGAATTAAATATCAATTTATTGTACATGTAGTAATGTTTTATAATTTTACTTAATAATTGTAAATTATATTTAATTAATAAACAATTTAACAAAAACTTTTTTTAGTAATAACAATTCTACTTAATTCAATTAAGGAAGAATAAATTGATAATCAACTTATTTTATGTATAATAATATTTTATTAATAATAATTCTACTTCATTTCTCCTTTTTTTATTACAGTCAGAAGAATTTGCAATGGAGATGTGTTTAATTGTCATTAAAAGTCACAATGCAAAACAATCCAAAAAAAGATTTTATTTTCTTTATGCAAGTTTTTCTTCTTTTGATTATGAAGTTAAACATGACCTGGACACACTTGTTTTCTGCATATATAAGGCCATTTTATCGTTACATTTATGCATTTATCCAAAGTGATATTTTTCTGGGTTCTTTCATTCCCTGGGAACTGAACCCATGCTCTATAAGCTTCATCAGACATCAGGAAATAATACATACACATATTGGTTTGGATTTAAATGGTAGTTCCTCTGTGTTCCTCTGGAGGATTTGTTCATTAATCACAGCTGTGTTTCAAGGTGACTTTCACACCTGAACTCACCTTATTCAAGCGGAGCAGTCCTGATGTCTGCGTCCCGTCTCCATAAAATTTGTTCATTTGAAAATAATAGTGAGGAATAATAAAAAGTTATTGAATTTGTTTTTGGATTTATTCAGTAACAGAGCTGTTAGAATAATAGAGCTGTTAATGAGATAAAGACCTCAGATGTCTTGCTTAGGCTGTTTTCAGAGAAAAGTAAGATCCGTTACAAATTGCATAATTTAAGCATAAATGACTCTGGCTCCAAATTTATGAGTCTTCAGCTTCATTAATCAGAGAGTGTAGTTTTTTATGTGGTTTGATTGAGTGTGCTTATAACTTGTCTTTGCAAGTTTAATAGGAAATGCTGTTTAAAATCTTTACACAAAATGTTTAAAAAAGTCTCTTCTGCACGTTTATTTGATTAGAAATACAGAAAAAAAGTGTAAAAATTGTGAAATATTATTACAATTTAAAAAAAGTGTCTGCTATGTGAATATTTGTTCAAATGTAATTTATTTCTGTGATGCGCAGCTGAATTTTCAGCATCATTTCTCCAGTCTTCAGTATCACATGATCTTCAGAAATCATTCTAATTTGCTGATCAAGAAACATTTCTGATTATTATCAATGTTGAAAACAGTTGTGCTGCCAAATATTTTTTGTGGAAACGTGATACATTTTATTTTTCATGATTCGCAGATGAATAGAAAGTTCAAAAGAACAGCTAAAAGTTCTTGTTTGGTTATGTGAATGTTAAGGAAACACTACATTGTATCATTTTGCAAACATTATTGGAACGTTACTTTTAAATGTTCTCTGAAAGTTCTGAAACTAGTAACATCTAAACGTTCCATGAATGATGTATGAATGACATTTCTGTGCTAATGTTTTGAAAACATTAATAAAGACCAGATATCTATGAACAGGCGTTCTGTTAACGTTACTGAAAGAACTTTTGCCAGAACGTTCCCTAACTAGTTCCCCCCCCCCTCCTCATTCTGTGTGTGTCCGTTTAGGAGTGCATCAATATGGGTGTTTTCTGATGCGGGCAATCTGTGTGTGTTTAGGAGTGCTGGGTTGTTTCTGATGAAGCAGATGAGTGGTGTTTCATAATGATTAGTGTCTGGATGGTTTATGGGTGAGAAGGGAGGATTGTTTAGTGTCTGGTGGGTTTTGTTGGTGGGCAGTGATGGATTGTGGGATGGCAGACCTGTCTCCTTGAGTGATGGATTGTGTTGGCGCCCCCCCGACGTGTTGTTTTGTTTTTGCGGTGTGGGATGGCAGACCTGTCTCCTTGGCGCCCGAGGCGGTGTCGAGTCTTTTAGTCTGATTCTGTTTGAATGCTGCTGTGGTTTTACAAACTCCTCTTCAAATGACACTGTTGTCCGCGCTTGCTGTGACATGATCGTACACGCATAAAACACACACATGGAAGTCTTATTTGGTGTAGAAATGTCATAAATGGTTAACAACTGCAAATAAATGGCAAAGAACACACAGAATTAGATGTGAAATTCTAAAGTAAAAAAACTTAAATAGTATTTTCTTGAAAATTATACTCAATAATCTTTGTTTCTTCTTTTCTGCACCCCCCATAATGTACAGTATATTCCAAATCTTCAAAATCTTTTTGATACAAAGACGTAAGGCTGCATAATTTGGGGAAAAAAATTGACAGAACTTATGGATCTGTGTGTGTGTGTGTGTGTGTGTGTGTGTGTGTGTGTGTGTGTGTGTGTGTGTGTGTGTGTGTGTGTTTAATTAAACACTTTGCCTTTAATGATGCATATCATCAGAAATGTGCTGCTGAGAGACTCTCAGGCTGAAGATCTCACAGCTCATTTAACAGCAGTGTGTGTGTGTGTGTGTGTGTGTGTGTGTGTGTGTGTGTGTTGTCTGGGAGTGGAGGACAGGGTCGTCTCCTCTAATCACCCGTCTGGCCACCAGCTGTGGTCACATGGTCAATCACATGACTTTTGATCCCTCTCTAGTTCTGCTGTCCAGACGAGAAGAAGTGAAGAACTGAATCTCTCTTTCTCTTTAAGAGTGTTTAATCTCTGTAAGTTCTCTGAGCGCTCAGTAATTCTCAGTAAAAGTGTGTGTGAGTGTGAGTGTGAGTGCGTGTGTGTGTGTGTGTGTGTGTGTGTGTGTGTGTGTGTGTGTGTGTGTGTGTGTGTGAAATCTGCTGGATTCTTTCAGCACAAGATCTTATAAGTCAAACCACGCTGATATAACGCTCTTTACTCTTTACTGCTACACAAAGAGGAAGAAGCAACATTGATCTGATCTAAAGCTGCAAAACTGATCCAGAAACACTAAAATGATCCTGAAGTAATTAACACACTATAACAGTTTTTCTTGGATGTTGCTGTTTTGTTAGGCTGTTGGATTCTTTTATTGCTATGGAGTATATATTATTTTATTTTGTGTTTATGAATATATTTTAACACTTGTGGACATGTAGGAGTTCATTGTTCTGGCATTAGATACAATATAATAAAGATACAAAATATCAAACCAAGAGGCAACTCCACTCTTCTAAGCTTGTTTTTTTTTTTTGATTTTGTTTATTATTGTTATTTTTATATTTTTTTATTTTATTTTTTTTTATGTTTACATTATGTAATTTAACAAAGAGAAGTGTTATTAAAATATAATGTAAAATAATTTGATATAAAAAGTTATTATATAAAAAATTTGTTTATATTATATATATAATATATATATATATATATATATATATATATATATATATATATAATATTATTTACAAAAATGTAAGCAAAGAAAAATTTCAGAAATTAATATTTTGAAACCCAACAAACTTTATTTTGTGTAATAGTTATTTGAAAAATTTGTATTTTGTGCTATTTTTCATTTAATATATGTATATATTCATACAATATAATGTCATAAAATATAATAACATTTTTAAACTTGTATAACATATTATAAAAAAAATTGTAAAAATCTAATTAAATAAAAAATGAATTTCTAACTATATGTAGCTTCATATTTTAAAACCCAACGAACTTTAAATATTTGTTTTATATATAAACACACAAAATAATGTCATAAAATTTTAAACAATTTATTAAAATATATAATATGTAAAAATAAGATATTAGATTAACAATTAAGAGTTCTGAGTGTTTTTTCTCTCCTGTGATTATCATGAACTCAGATGTGCTTCTGTTTTATCACCTTTGTGTTTTTGTGCATTTTAAGCACTCTAGTTTCTCAGGTTATTTTTAATCTGCAGCAGCTGCAACATTTCACAAGCAAGAGTGAAAACTTTGTGTAGCAACAGTTCTTACAGATATTTACAGACAGGCCCGGATCTAATCGCCGGATAACACCCTACGTGTACCTGAGAGTGTGTTTGTGTTGTGTGGTGTGTGTGTGTGTGTGTGTGTGTGTGTGTGTGTGTGTGTGTGTGTGTGTGTGTGTGTGTGTGTGTGTGTGACTCAGGCGTTCAGGAGTCCCCGTCTCTGGTGAGCGGGACGCTCTCGTGTTTCGGGATCTCGAGTGCAGGGCTATTCCAGGGTCCGGCTTTGGGTCAGGCGTTGTGTAATGTTATGAAATACCAAAGCAGGCAGGGTGTGTTGGTCTCCGGAGCTGTGAGACGCTGCCGCTCTCTGGAGTTTTCTTGGCTATTTTCACCTCTGCTGCGAGCCGACAGACGCTGAGACTCGTCTGACTGTGTCCAAACACGGTTACTGTGCCGCAGATACAAACACAGCTCAGGGGGCAGTTGCATAAACTGCTTTTGCTTTTTTGAAGTTGAGTAATCTGATTTTTTTTTTAATTAAGTGGTCTATATTTTTTTATTGTATGATGGTCATAACTTTTTAAAATAAAAGTAAGACTAATTACCTTTTGGCTAACTGCTATAGTTCTTAAGATTCAGTCTTAACATGTTGGCTATGTTTATGCAGCTGGCCCCAGCTTAATGTTTGCAAGTTTTGTGTGCTGGGATTGAACGTGAGAGAATATGAAGATCACTTTCTGCATCTTGTTCAAGCACCAATTAAGCACACACCCGTCGGAGGCCCTAAAGTGTGAGATTTCACAGAAAACGCGTGAAATCTTGCAGACAAGGTTAAAATTACACCCGGCTCAGATCTCTGCCTCCTTCTGCTCTTCACCTGTGTCAAAACACACATTCACGTTCATATTTCATACATACAGATTTTGCCCTGAATGCTTGGCTGGATTTTCATGATCTAGATCCGTCGACTTCATGCTGTGATTTTAGTATTTTAATTTTGATTCAATATAATGCTTTTATTTGTGTTATGATGTTTGAATGTGTTTGTATAAGATAACATTGCAGAGCATGTTTCACATGTTGCATATATTGAGCACTGAAACTTTTTATGAACAAACAAACCCTCGTCTTCAGTCCTGATCTGTTTGGGGAAGTTAATGGAGCTCTTCTTGTTTGAGTCTCAATATATCAGATCAGACTGCAGTAATTGATATTCTAAAGCCATTTAAACACGCCTCGAGCAAACTCTGCTTTATTAAAGCGGCGAAGGGAACTCGCAGAACTTTTCTTGATTATCCAAGCAGAATTTTAAAGGTGCTGCGACAAACTCTGCCAAGAGGCTCTTATGAAATATATTTCACCATTAATTATCTTTGAAAGCAAAAACATCAGTTGATTTGTTTTTTTACCATTTTTTTTAGCTTTTTATTTCAGTCTTCCTCTTTTAGTATTTTTTTGTTTTTCCTTTTGTTGTTTTTTTTATTAATTATTTTTTCAATGATTATTTCATTTATTGTGTATATGTTATATATAAAGTATATATAAAATACATAAATGTATATATAAAATATATAATTGTTTTTACTATATATTCTATATATTTATATAGTATATATAGTAAAATATGTGTGTGTGTGTGTGTGTGTGTGTGTGTATTATTATTTTAAGTTATTAGATATCAATAAATAATTAAAAAATATTTAATTTAAATATTTTAAAGACTTTTCATTAAATATGTATATTTTCTTGACTGAAGTTTTTAGTTATTATTAACTCTTCCTAATAATCATAGTTTTTATTATAATATTTAATATTTTATAATATTATATTTGGTATGTTTTAGAACTTTTTGTATTACATATACATTTTGCATTACATGTATATATTTAATATATTGATTAAATATTTAGATAAATATGATAAAAATAATAAAAATTTAATTTATAATTGTTTTTGTATTTTGCATTACATGTTATATATTGCTATTATACATGTAAATATATATATATATATAGGATATTATAATATATATATTATATTATATTTATATGTTATATATAAATAATTATATTATAATATTTCTAATATTTCTTTATATTTGTATATAATGTTTAATACATTTTGTATGATGTATATATTTTGCATTATGTTTGACATAAAAAGGTCATACAGGTATTATTAAAATTTTATTTATATATTTTATAGTTTATATAATAAAATAGTATATATACCATTTTATTTTAAATAACATTTTAAGATATCAAATCAGTATTATTATATAACAACTGCAAATAAAATAATTCAAATTAATAATTTAAATGCTTAAATATTCATTTAAATATTTTAATATTATATTAAACTATTGTAAGATTTTCCAAATGAAGTCTTTAGGCAGTACATTAGCATGAACACATTCAGCTGTATATCAAGCAGTGAATCTGTAACTGTGTGCTTTAGTGTCAGCTGTAAGTAAGAGACATCTGTCGCTGGCCTGATCACTGCACTTTTATTTCAGCCTCATCAGCAGTTCTGAACAGAGGCGTCCATATGCCCAACACCTTCATTCACATTATTTCAGGAACAAATAAAGCTGATTTATGATGCAGGTTCTCCGAGGATCTGTGGTGAATCTCTGACGAAAACAACTGAATCTGAATTAGTCAGAGATTTCTGCCTCATCCCATACACTTCGGACAGGTCAGATACAGTACTACTGATAAAAATGTTAAAAAGTTACTTATTAATAAATATAGATTTCAAACAAACATTAACTAATATAAAATTAATATAAAAATATAAAATTAATTTATTTTAGCTAGTTTCCAGGGTAAAATTCAGTTTACCTTCATGTACTAAAATAAAAATCATTAAAACAACATAGATATATAGATAAAAAAAAAAAAAAAAAAAAAATATATATATATATATATATATATATATATATACTATATATATATATATATATATATATAGTAAATAAAATAATAATGATAAAAATCACAAATTAGTATAATTTTAAGAATTATTAAAATTGAACATGAAAATATACAAATCAAAACTAATTTAATATATTAATAAAAAACTGTAATAGTATCTCAATGATATAAATAACAGTAATTATTAGATTATTAAAATATTTCTAAAGTAAATTTTTATGTTTATATTTTTATGTTTTATACAAAATGTTGGGACTACAATCACAAAACAAATTTTTTTTTATTTTATTTTGCTTATTGAGAATAATGTTCAGATCTGCTAGAACGGCCTAAACACCTGTGAATGACACAGAATGAAGAATACTTAACAGGTTACGTCATTAATAACTAATAAAAACTATATAGACATTTTTTTTAAAAATAATGGAAAAATGATAAAATGAATAAAACTTTAACTATAATTAAAATGAGCACTCACATACTTAAAGTATTAAAAGAAACTATAGAATCATCTCAATGATTTTAAAATTATTTTACAATAATTCTTAAATTACTCAAATAAATAATTAAATAATATTTTTTTTTTGTTCAAAACAGCAAATTAAGTTTTGTCATTTTGTTTACTGACAAGACTAGACACATAAACTTCATATTTAGAATGATTAATAAACCTAATTATATATATATATATATATATATATATATATATATATATATATATATATATATATATATATATATATATATATATATATATATATATATAATGTATAAAAAAATTAAAATAAAAAATAAATAGTAATAATAAATCTAGAATGACCTGAATGCCTGTGAGTTGACATAGAACCCAAATTTGACAGGTTACGTCACCCAAACAGGGCAGGACAAATGTTTTCCATAAATAAGCTGCATGTAGATGCTGATATGGGTCAGAAGTGGGTTTCAGTGGGATTCAGGTGTCTTCATGAATGACGCGGATGAGTTATATTAGGACTGAATGGAGACTCTTGATTGCTATGGCGATGACTGATGAACAGGAGGTAATTATCCACTCTATATTTGATTATCTGTCTCCTTTACCAGGCTGATGGGGCAACCGAGCATCATTTAGAAACTCTAGCTACTTTTTTTTAGACGAAACTGGGGTGTTCACTATTTTTGGTATTTCTTTGTATGCATGAGCTCATTGAGACAGATATGCATGAATACAAAGTCTGAAAATCCCCCTTTAGCCTAGTGAGCTGCCTATTCAGTTTGAGTTTCCTCCGCCAGGCATTTCTTTATTTTCAAGTGTGACTAGATGATTTATAATATAATATAATATATAACAAACTTAGTAATATATGTATTTTTATATTTTATGTATTTTTTATTTAATTGAACAGATTCATTATATTTATATAAATAATTTTTAATTACATTTTAAGATGTCAATTCAGTGATAAGTAATAAAAAAATTATAATAATATTGATTTTTCGGCAGTATATCAGCAGTATTTTCAGTACATGCTTATATGCTGAATATCATATTTATATCATGTGATTTTATATGTTTACGTATATATATATATATATATTATATATATATATATATATATATATATATATTATATATATATATATATAAAATTTGCTTATATGTAGGCAATAAAAAATAAATGCCATACATATTCCATACATTTTATCAAATATTTATTGTATGTGTGAGTCTCTCAGAGCATTATGATTTTATCTATTTATTTATGGAAAATATGAGCATTATGAGAGCATTATGATTGTGTATTTATTTATATATTAAAATATTTTGTATTGTGTGTGTGTGTGTGTGTGTGTGTGTGTGTGTGTGTGTGTGTATATATATATATAAATATAAGTGCTTCCCACAGGTTTGAAAATCCTCCTATGACCCACGGCACAAAAATGTTCTACTACATGTGACAAATAACAAATAATGTGCGATTTTGAACAATATTTTAATTTTTTGAAATTCATTTTAATTACATACTAATATTCTGCATTATATGCATTGTAAATTATGCAAAATGACAGCATTTAAATGGTAGAATTCTCCTTACTTTGTCATGTAGTGTCTCTCTCAGTGAATATATATAAGAATAAATGCTACACACACACACACACACTATTTTTATCATATATTTATTGTTTGTGTGTGTTTCTAAGAGCATTATTATTTTAATTTCTCCTTTTATTTATATATATATATATATATATACATATATAACATATATATATACATATATAATATATATATATATATTATACTATATATATATATTACACAAATATAGGCAATGAAAATATGAAAAATATAATTTCTTATTTTTTAATTTTAGGGTGAAATATGAGCTGGAAGTGTTCTCGGCAAGCTCTGTGAATAAAATCTTAAAGTCCTAAAATCTTCCCCTCTTTTAAACTGTCCAATCTGTTGTATTTTCAGGACTTAAGTAACGTCACCCATTCACCTGCAGGCCCCTGCACTCCCGGATCACCACCCATAATCCCAGGCCACTCGTATCCCTAGACGAAACATCCACTGCAGTAATACATCAGATCCTCGCATGCAGGGCTTCCCTGCTGTCATATCAGCATCTCACACAACATCGCACAAATTACGCAATGGGCCGCTGGGCCTTAATAGTGCATAAAACCCGATTACAGAGGATTATCTGTTCTCACAGCCCCGCCCCCTCACTCTCACTCCGCCCCCCAGGGGGCGGGGCATCCGTGAGTCATGCCGTAAACAGTAGATCCAGATGGGTCCGTGCTAAGCAGCTTTGACTCGCATTAATCATGTGGCTAAGTTGGTGTCGCTGCAGTGTTCACTAAGGGTCCGCACACACACAGTAAATATCGGTTAAAGCTGGAGACACAATATGGCAGCGTGAGTCACGCCAGCCGGAACATGAGCTCACTGATAACGAACATATTCTCATGATTCCCAAAATGTCACGGTAAGATTTCTGAGCAGAATCGATTGTGGAAGGAGCTTTATTTTCCAGGCTGTGACAGTCACAGATGTCCCGCTCTTTCCCTCGTCCTCAAGAGCCGTTTAAGCTTATTGTGTCATTACACATCGTTAGCGGGCGTGCTGACATACACAGCACCAATTGGTATATGCATTTAAAACAGTTTGAACCTGCTGAAACTGGAGGACCAAACCTGCAAAAATAATAATAAAAAAACAATTATTTTTATATTTATTTATTCCTATATGTATGTATTTATACGTTTATTTATTAATTTTAATTTTTTTGGAGGACCAAACCTGCAAAAATGAAAGGCAATTAAACAAAACTTCAATTTTATTTATTTATTTATGCAATTCTGGTTGACCTAACCTGTGAAATAAAGAGTAAACAAAACTTAACTTTGTTTGTTTGTAAAACAAGTAAACAAATAAATAAATCAGTATTTATAACAGTTGGAAAAGTTGGAAAATGAATAAAGGAATGTATAATAATAATGTTAATTACATTTAGTCATTAATTCATTTTTATTTAATTTATTATTTTCATGATTTATTTTAAACTTTATTATTTTTAAAACGTATGTTTTAAATCTTTAACTCAAATGTGTATTTATTTATTTATACATATATATTTTCCCACATATATTTATCTCCATTTTATTTATTTATATGCTTATTTAATTATTCTTAATTTTTTCAAGGTTCGATCCACTGTAGTTTCTGGTTTAGTTTACTGTACGCTATATTAAGGAATATATAATGAAGGAATAAATTACTTATTTATAGTACAATTAATTTTTTAATTACATTTAGATATTCAATTTTTATTACTTATTTGTAAATGTAATACTAACTGTTTTTCCTTTATTTAATATTTTCAGTATTTATTTTAAACTTAATTTTTTTTTTTCATGTTTTTTTTTTATTTAGTTTTTCCATTATTTATGTATTTTTATATATATTTATTCCCACATTTATGTATTGTTTTATTATTTTTGTAGGTTTGGTCCTTTATATGAAAGATGTTTTTGGTCAGTTTCTGATATTGTAAAATAGAAATCTTCTGATCGTTGATTTGCTGTGAATAAAAGCGAGTGTTCAGTGATGACTTACAGCACGACTCGACGTGTCTGGACATTTACACTAACAGCTCTGATGACTGAGAGCATTTATTATAAAGCACTGAGTTAACGGAGCGAGGCGGACTGTAGACGGCGACAGTGATTCTGCTGTAAGTGTGTTAGTGTGATGGCAGAGAAAAGCATTCTTCTGTTGGGATATTTTATTCATGTATATCATACTAAGTGCTGTTTCTCACAGGAAGATGTTGCTTCCCTCCTAAACGAGAGAGAGAGAGAAAGACGCATGAATTTATTTACCTACATGAATATTCAATAACTAGGTTACCAACACAAAGCAAAGATTGTTTTATTCAGCAGTTCACATTCCAGTAGAATCTGCAAATCCATCCATCCTTTTATCTGTCGTTCTATCTATCCTTTTATCACCCATCCATTGTTCTATCTATCTATCTGTCTATCTATCTATCTATCTATCTATCTATCTATCTATCTATCTATCTATCTATCTATCTATCTTTTTCCTAGTGTATCTTTAAGACTAAAGTGTAAACTGTAAATGTTAAAAGTGTCATTTTCTGCTCGCATGTTATAAACATGTTATAAACAAAATAGTGACCTAAAATTGGAAACATCTATATTAACTGGTTTTATTCAAAACAAAATTATTATTATTATTATTATCACTGAATCAACCGAAAAACATTAACTGATAAAAAATACAGTATAAATATAAATTAATTAAATATAATAGAAACAGAAATTATACAAAATAGAAATTCTACAAGCATTATAAAATGTAGTTTAAAATAATTTTAGATGAGGTATAGAAGATAACACTAAACACTAAAATAAAATAAAGAAATAATAAAATAAATTAGAAAAATCTAGATTAAAATAATTTTAAATGCAGTATATCATGTCACAGTGTAAAATAAAAAATAAAAAGAATAAATAATAAAAGAATAAAGAAGAAAAAATAAAGAATGACAAAATGTAATTTTACAATAATTTTAGATGGAGTATAACATTTTACACTGTAAAATAAATAAAATTGATTATAAAAATGTAGTTTAAAACAATTTGGATGTGAGTTTAGATGTATGTCACACTGAAAAGGTAAAGTAAATAAAATACAAATAATTATATAACCATTAAAAATGTAGTTTAAAATAATTTTAGATGGAGTTTAACATGCAGGTTATCACTTTTTACAGTTAGCCAAGTCTTATTTCACCAACTGAAGTAAAACGAAGTGTTTAAAATGTTCACTTAAACTCACTGGACCTTTCTCTTTGTGCGTGTAAAGCGAGTCTATCCATGCCATATATTGACTCCCTTTGGATTTCCACAGACAGTGTCAGGATCCTCTCAGAGCTCTTTGGGAATCTCAGATCCTCCTCACATCTCTCACACAGCATGTCAAAGATCTCCTCAGCATCTGTGACAGAAATAGAGCGATGAATGCTGAATTTGAGTATGGCAATTAGGAAATGAATATAGCCCGTTCTTCCCAGGGCCCTGGGAAAGATAAAGAGATGAAAAGATGAAGTGCTGGGATGAATAGCTCGTCTGATTGAGGAGGACATGATGGAGGGCTGTGGGTCGGATGAAAGACATGAGCGGCTCACATGTGTGGAGGAACGCACTAAACACTGACAGAGATGTGTTTTAACATGCTCTCAAACATCTTGTGTGCTAGAAGCCAAAGCGAGTGAAGTCACATATGCATTTGACTTGTCTTCAGCATGTGTGCTTTAGTTATTCTGGAAATATGTTTTAATGCTGCATCAATTCTACTTCCCAGGTAACAAATTTAGGTTATAAAAATGTTGTGGGGACTTTGTTTTACAATATTGAAATGTCCCGTTTTCTTGTTGTGATTAGAACGTTATTTAAACGTTACACAAACGTTTCTCGCAGCATTCTACTGGCTTTATTTTTACCCAAAAACATGACGTTATACAAACGTTAAAAATGTCCAGTTTTCTTGTTGTGGTTAGAAAATTTTAAAGGTTACACAACTTTTCTCAGAACGTTCATCCGTGTACAAATAACATCATAAGAACATCCTGAGAATATTGGTCTACTGACGTTTTCTCAACATTATGAGAACGTTTATCAAGACCATAACATCATAAGTACGTTCCGAGGATGTTGCTCTAACATTATGAGAATGTATATAAAATATTAAGTTATAAGAACATTTTGTCCTAACAAATCACAAGCGAAAATTGTGAGAACATTCCTTGTTAGCTAATATATATATATACAATATATAATATACAATATGATGTTTAAGAAAGCAAAATGGCTTTGCTATGTTTGCTCGGCAGGTATTGATCAACCAAGTCATTTTGCAGCCAAACTATGAAGAATAAATGATGCAAAACCAAAACAATGTTCTAAGAATATTTTGCTAACGTTGCCATTAAATTATGAAAACGTTATTTCTGAATGTTATTTCCGAGTCCAGTTTTTCTCAAATGTTTATTGGTTTTGTGAACTTAAGAGAACATTCAATTCAGCAACATTATGGGAATGTTACTTTTAAATACTCTCTGAATGTTCTGAAATAAGTAGCAACATTTGAAATACTTTGGATGAACGTTAGATGAACTGAAATGTTCCATGAACATTCTATAAATAGTGTTTATGAATGAACATTATTTGTTTGTATTTAATTTTTATTAACTTATTTCAATCAAATTAGATTTTATTATTTATTCATTTGTATATTATTTATTTATTAGTACACTTTGGAAGCTTTTCCACAGAACCCTAGCTCTCTCTTTGCTCTAAGACAAGTGAATCTGGAAAAAACAAAGAAATCACATTAGTTAAGATAATTCACTTTAATATTCAAATAATTTTCTGATCTTTATGTCTTTAAGCACTCATATATTCTTCTACTTACATCTTTCTCTGTTGGTACTGAGGACGTTATTTGCCTGTAACTCTGGCAGTGAATAATTTTTGATTAAATCTGTGCTTTGGTCGTTTATTTCGAATACAATATCTTGTAAGGAGCTCTGCAAACTCCTGAACATTTCGCTTCCATTTCTCAGGCATTATTTCTCATGAATATTTATGAGGGAGATCTATTGGAATATAAATCATGGAATATTTATCACGCAAACTGAATAAGGCAAGCTCATTTTCCTGGAGCTGATCTCTCTGATTGTATCAGTATGAATCAGTGGTAACGATTTTCAGATTTCATCCTCATTCATAACGTCTGAATCTCGGCTAATGAGCGTTTAGGGCCTAATGATCCGAGTGGTTATGTTCTGTCACACAGCACCATTGCACTGTGTGCTTGTTAATCGCAGATTCGCTGGGGTTATGATTGCCGTCAAGAGAACTTAGAGATCGGACCTCCAGAGAGCAAACATATCAGAAACATATAATTCTTATCAGAAAAAACTTGGCTCTGTATTGAATCATGATTCATAAAGTCATTCGTTTTGAACGAATCGTTTGAATTATGACTCAGTGACTCAGAATCAGTCACTTATTTCATTACTAAATTAATCCATCTGTTTAAACGAATTGGTTGAATTAATTATTCAATGACTCGTTTGTAAAGTCAGTCACTTGCTTCATTACTAAATGAATCAATCGGTATATATGAACGAATCAAATTAATTACTGATTCAATAATGACATAATGATGTAACATGCAGAAAAAGTCACTGTTTTATATGTAAATACATATATTATATTGACATGAAATATATGTGTGTTAATAATTAGATGTTAATATTCTATATGTTGACATAAATAATATTAGGGTCAACTTAAACCATAAATATTTTTACTTAATTTAAAAAAAAATAAAATAAAAAAAAATTATTTTTTAATAAAAATAATAAAATAAAAGTTAACTGAAAGAAAAGGGAACATTTCTCATTTTAATTTAGTTTCATTTGACGTACTAAAATAATTACAAATAAAATGAAGTGTTGACTATATATACTAAAAAAAAGACAAAACACAGAACAAAATTACTAAAGCTTTAAAATTACTGTCAATTTAAAATGGAATCAGCTCCAAAACTGCTAAAATACAAAAAAAAAAAGACTATATAGACATATTTTCTAAAAAAAAAAAAAAAAAAAAAAACTACTAAAAATGACAAAAACACAAAAATAAGAAAACTTGCTAAAAATATATATAAATATATTTGAAAAACGAATTCAGTAACTTAATAAAAGCTCTATCTCAATGATACTAAACAAACACTATATCAACATTTTATTGAATGTATATTTTGTTGTAGATGATTATCTTGTTATCTTAGTGCAAAGATCATACAGTATCTGTATTGTTTTCAGAGGAACAGGTTGCGTTTGAAACTCGTCCGTCTCTCGTGGCTCTGAAGGCCTGCTGTGGCTCGTGTGGATCGATGGTCTCTTTATATTCCAGTCCTTCTCCTCTGCTGTCTCTTATTGATCTCCATCCAGCTCACAGGAGCTCGACAGCCGGAGACCTGTCACGCTTGGCCCAGCCAACTTCAGACTGATTTTTGGTGGATTCAGACGCAGCTTAAG
The DNA here is from genome assembly GCF_018340385.1 of Cyprinus carpio. Taxonomy (NCBI): domain Eukaryota; kingdom Metazoa; phylum Chordata; class Actinopteri; order Cypriniformes; family Cyprinidae; genus Cyprinus; species Cyprinus carpio. Next base: position 26,692,633 of record NC_056611.1, read on the forward strand.
AAGTCAATTTATAGCATGTGTGTTCTTCGTTAGTGAGGATTGATTATGTGTGTGAAGAATGGAAATAATATTAAGGATTATTCACCAAGACACAGTGATATTTAAATGTTCCTTGAAGTAGTTTGGAGCGGATTTCATTTGAATTTCTTGGTAAATATAAAGTTTTAGTAATTGTATTGTGTGCTTTTTCTCATAAAAGAGTATTATGAGAGAGAGATGGACTGAGCGAGTGTGATAACCTGCATCTGATACAGCATTCATTCTTCAGATCAATCTCATATTCACAATAAAACATTAGTTTGAATGTCCGCCCGAGGAAAGCAATATCTGTTTTTATCTCAGCAATATTTATTTATTTTATGTTATATTATTTTTAGTTAATTTATATGCATGTTAAACTAAATTAAAATGAGAAATGTCACCTTGGCAACTAAAATATATGTTTTTTTTTATATTTAATTAGTTTTATTATTACAGTTCATGTTTATTTTATTTTAAGTATAGTTTTAGTTTTAATAAACCATAATAACCCAGATAGTATGTCAGCATATTTAATATCAACATATAACAGCATACAATTAACAATTATATTAATTAAAATATACACATTATTTGTTATATATATATATATATATATATTTGTATATATATATATATATATATATTTGTGTATATATATATATATATATATATATATATATATATATATATATATATATATACACAAATATATATATATATATATATACACATAACAAATAATGTGTATATTATATATGCTGATAAAATTGTTGATATATAAAGATAATATAATTTTTTCTACTTTTTATTAGTTATTGTTTTTTGTTGAATGTCATTTTACTTTTTATTCATTTTTATTTCACTTTTTATTATTTTAGAACACAAAGTTAAACTAAATGAAATCTGAGAAATGTTACTTTAGTTACTTATTTTTTTATCTTTTATTTCAGTTAGCATTTTTTAACAATTGTTCTGGTTTTAATTTTAGTTGACAACAATAATAATAACAAAAGACTTATATTTTTAAAAAAAAAAATCTGAAATAAAATCTTTAAAATTTAGTGAGTTTAAAAAATAAAAAGAATCTGTCAGTGGGGTCAGAAAAATAAACTTAATTCAAAAGTAAAAAAAAAAAAAAAAGTAATTTTGCTTCTTAAGTAAATGTATATTGATTTAAGAATGCTTAAATATTTGTGCTGGAATATGACAAAAATCTGGAGTAAGGACATCATATTTGCAGTGTTTTCTCTGTGAAGGACAGTTTTGATTGACATGTACGAGCACACGTACATCTGTCTCACGTCTGCAGGAACACAGCGCTCACATATTGTCTTGTTGTTACTCAACAGCTTTATAGTGCGTCTACCACCGCGATTGGAGTTTGGTAAATGAAAGTCATTAATCAAAGCTCTGGGACGACTCTCATTACACACTGCAGCAGAGCAAACAGAGCGCATTCATAACACACAGCAAAACAAGCTTTCCATCGCCCAACATGAGCTGTTTCAGCAGAGACCGCACTTTGCTGCGATTAAAATAAGATAAAAATGCTAATTCTGCAAACGTGTGAGCAGCTGCCTTCCAGATCTGTGCCAGAAACTTTTGCACGGCCGTTTCTTAGAAATCAAAGCGGAGCACATGCTTCTTAATACTGCAGCAATTCTCTTTAATAAAAAAGTAATAATCTTCCCCAGCGCTGCCATTAGAGTCTTATTAGAAATCCTGACGCGTGGCCGAGAGTCGAAGATCCAGCGCTACACATCTATATCTGTCTTTATCAAAAACTTCTAATGGATCCTCATAAATAACATTTATTGCATGCTGGATGTGTAGTCGTTAATTCTTTATTGCACCTTACTAGGAACTCAAGAAACCCTTGAAGTGTTTAGGTTCTCACTCATTTTTAATAGACTACACACAAAAAAATTACTTTGAAACTATTTTCACTCAAAAATTGCATGAATAATCACAAAGAAATGGCATTTAAAATTGAATTAAACATTAAAGTCAAGAAAACATATGTAAAATGCACTCCAATAATCTTAATTTTCAACTTCACAAATCATTTTTGACACTGGTTTGTATAAAAAGCTTCAGTTCTAAATTCTGTCTCAGCATTCCGGGCCAGGTCACGACCTTTGACCTCTGCTGACCTCAACCAGGCGGGGGTCACCCGAAGTGTTTCCCCTCAAACTTGAGAGTGAAAGTGCTGATGTATTTCATTAGTCTGAACCAGAAATAAACCACCCTGAGATCCAGATTTAGCATTAATTGGCTCTTTGCAGAGTCTTTGATATGAGAAACGCTGACCGAATGCAACTATGAGGATTTATTTGTGTACTTTACAGAGTTTATACATACGTAATGAGTCTAGGAGATAGGATGATAAGAGTACACTACTGTTCAGAGGTTTATTTTTAAGAAATTAATACTTTTAATCAGCAAAGATGCATTAAACTGATCAAAAGTGACAGTAAAGACATCTATAATGTTACAAAACAATTATATTTCAAATAAATGCTGTTCTTTTGAACTTTCTATTCATCAAAGGATCCTGAAAAATATTTTCAACATTGATAATAATCAGAAATGTTTCTTGAGCAGCAAATCATCATATTAGAATGATTTCTGAAGATCATGTGACACTGAAGACTGGAGTAATGATGCTGAAAATACAGCTGCACATCACAGAAATAAATTACAGTTTAACATATATTACAGTAAAAAAAAATATATTTATTATAAATGGTAATAGCATTTCACAATATTACTGTTTTTACAGTATTTTTGGTCAAATAAATCAAATTTTATGTGCAGAAGAGACATAAAACATAATACATCTTACCAACCCCAAACCTTATAAGTAGTTTATATTATACAGTAAATATGAATACATAAATTATCTGTCATACATATAAATGTTTTCGAATGTGATGCTTGTCATTAGAAAATATTAATGTCTTTAAAAGCTATGGAGATAAAATACAGGTTCACATTCAGTATAACAAATATGAACATGAACAATGTGTTTGTGCACCAAATCATTTTAAATAATAATAATGCATAAAATAAAATAATCTAGAAATAAAAATAATGAAATTGAGTTTAAAAAAAGAAATGAGAAAACTAGAAAACAGCTCTTATGGAATTTTGCTTTTGCTTATGAATTTTAAATGTGATCTGATTAAACGTACATTATTCCACGGGGGGAAAAATCTGAATATTTGTTTTTTAATTAGTGCTGACATAACCAAGGCTGGTTAGATTTCATCCAAGTGCTGTTTTAGACCCATCCAAGAGTTTTTTTTTTTTTTTTCTCTCATTGAATTTTGTTTCACTCGTCTCATTAGGGAAGTAAATGTTTTTCATGCTGACTAATCAGAGAGAGCACAGAAAATGATTGTGCAGACATCGACTAACATTGTAAAGGTGTAAAACATGAGCTCTTGCAGTATCTTCAGTCTCGTTCTCATCACTAGCTGTCAGAGGTCCAGGCGGTCGTGAGTCAGTCGCAGGAAGGCCCTCGTCCAGCGGGAGATCTCACTCCTTCTGATAGCCGAGGGAAGCTTCTTATCAGCGCGAAAATGAACGTGCCGTGAGTGAGAGAGGCTATTTTTATCCTCACAATATGGCTGCCCTGCCAAGCACCCTGGGATAGCGGCCAAACGCGGCGAGGAGGTGCCAGGTAACGGGAGTGATCTCACATCACACCAGCGCTCAGACACTGCTCCTTCAAAACTCAGGAGACGCACTGCAGTTTTTTCATTGGAAGTGTTTAAGTGAGCATGGAAATGAGCGTCATTTGATGAGAAATGTTTGAGATCATATTGAGATCTCTGATAATAAGAAGAAGACTTTACAATGTTGGTCGATGTTTCTTAGCAAATCTGAATTTGAAGACTTTATTGAGATATTTTGCAAAGAGAGATTGACTGATATTGTTTTTTTAATAACCTGTATCAATACAGATTATTGGTATGTTAAAATGACCGATAACTGATATGCAGAACCAATATTTCATTTTTTACTTTGTATTTTGTATCACAACAATAAAACCAACAAGAGCTGCAACATTATTAATAATATCTTACAGTTTTATAAAAAGGTGTAACTATAAAAAGCAACAATATTAACAGTATGATACAGTTTTATAAAAAATATTAAAATCTAAAAAAAAGCAACAGTAATATTAACAATATTTTACAGTTTAACAAAAAAGATTAAAAAAGCAACAATAATACCAACAATGTTACACCTTTGTAAAAAAAGATTAAAAAAGGAAACAATATTAACAATGTTACAGTTATATAAAAAGGATCAAACTATAAACAGCAACAATAGTATTAAAAATATTTTATAGTTTTATAAAAAATATTAAATTATTAAATCAGCAATCCATATTAACAGTATTTTAGTTTTGTAAAAAAAAGTAACTATAAGAAAGCAACAATAAAAATGTTAGTTATTTAATAAATGATTAAAATATAAAAATCAATGTTAGTTTTATTTAAAAAAAGGTTAAACTATACAAAGCAACAATCATATTAACAATATTTTAGCTTTATATAAAAAATAAACTACAAGAAAGCAGCAATGAACAATTTGTTAGTTTTAGAAAAAGATTTAACTACAAAAAATAAATAAAACAACTATAAAAACAACTGCATCCTTTTGTTAAAAACGACATTTTGTTTAAATGTTCAAAGTCCCTCTTTTAATGTTGTTTATTATGCTAATAAGTAAAGAAAACCGTAGTGTATTTAGTGTTGGGCGTAAATCCGGGAATAAGTCTTGCTTGCAAAACTGAACTTAAAAATGAATATCGGGAAAAATATTTGTGTAAAACCAATTATCGGTTGATCTCTAATTTTGAGATTACTGGGGTCTTTTTCTCACGAGAAACATCTGAGAAGCAGGAGACTTCAGCTGCAGATGCTCTCCATTTAATCTGGTTTCTCAGGAGACACAGTCGAGATATGAAGTGATCTCATTGGTGATCTGGGAGTGTACAGCGAGAGAAAGCATCACACTGGGACAGAGCGTGTGAGTCTTTAATGTCACTGTGTTAAACACGGAGTTAAACTGATCTCAGATCAGGGTATTTTTAACACTGTGTGGGAGGGACTGATGAAGCGTTGCCTGTTTTAGCTGACTAAAGGAAAGGTGTAAGAATAATCTTTGAATCTGTTTTTGCTGAAGTGGAATTGTGCAGAGCAGTTACAGACTGAACTTGAACTGAACTGACATTTACTTACAGTCTGACATCATTTCCTGTTTCACTGGCTGATAAAACGTAGCTGCCTACCTAAGCAACATTTTTTGGCATCATAGTCATGTTCCTAATGTTGCATGCAATGCTACCCAAGACTGACCAAGTGTGTGTGCAAAAACAGAATATACACTAGTGCTTAAAAGTATGGGGTTGGTAAGATTTTTCAGTGTTTAAAAGAAGTCTCTTCTGCTCATCAAGGCTGCATTTATTTGACCAAAAATATAGTTGAAAATTCTGAAATATTATTACAGTTTAAAATAGCTGTTTTGTATGTGAATATCTGTTAAACTGTAATTTATTCCTGTGATCAAAACTGAATTTTCAGCATCATTACTCCAGTCTTCAGTGTCACATGATCTTCAGAAATCATTCTAATATGCTGATTTGCTGCTCAAGAAACATTTCTGATTATTATCAATGTTGAAAACAGTTGTGTAGCCCAATATTTTTGTTGAAACTGTAATATTTTATTTTTCAGTATTCACAGACGAATAGAAAATTTAATTTATTTGAAATAGAAATCTTTTAAAACATTATAAATGTCTTTACCGTCATGTTCATCGTGTCGTTCATGTTGTCTGGCTTTGTCCAAGTTTTTCTTTCCTCTTCATGATACAAAGTGAGCAGGTGGCTTCTTGCTATGATCAGCATCCTGTAAACATGGGCAGAGAAAGTGTGTGTGTGTGTGTGTGTGTGTGTGTGTGTGTGTGTGTGTGTGCGTGCGTGTGCATGTGTGTGTGTGCCAGCGACCCTCTGAAGGGAGCAGGAGGTTTTTTCAGTGTCACTTCCATCTTTACATTCTCTCTTTTAATAGGTTCATAATCTTTATAACCCAGTATAATTATTTTGCGAATTTAGATTTTTTTTAAGGCACATGAAGTGATTAAAGATCCCACAGAACTTGTAGACTTCTTAATATGTCTAAGTTAAAGTGTTTTAAAGCTAAAAATGCCAACTTCTTTCTCAACCAATGGAGTGAGTTTGGAGGCGGGACAGTCTGTTTGACTGACCAATGGCGTGGACGGGTTCAGGAAACCTGTTTGAAAACAGTATCATTTGCTGCTGTTACACTCAGTTTTAGAGAGTCTGATTTAGGAGATGAGGTATTAATCAAACACACACAACCCTCACAGTGAGGATGATTTATTGATATGCAGGTTGATGGACCTGCTGTTTATTTCAGACGCATCAGAGCTTTGACTAAAGGTGCGCTGTGTTTGTTCAGGACGTGTGAACTCATATGAAAGAAAAACTGATGGGGACGTTTCCATCTGTCTGTGACTTTGGATCAGTTTGGCCTTTAACACACACACACACACACACACACACTTCAATCTGTCTGTAATGTTGTCCAGGGTAAACAGTGCCATTACAGAACAATCGTTTGATTATTTATTTTCAGTATGTATCTTTAAAAACCAACTAGTCAGCTGCCTGAACAACTAGTCAACTAATCGGTTTTGAGGAAGCTCTGTATGATAAAGCTGGTTTCTGGTTCACCTGACCATAATCAGACGTGATTCTTAGAAAATCATTATAGTCATTTCATCCTTATAGATTTTATTGAAATAATGAATTTAAGTCATTTTTCTCTGAAAAATACAAGATAACATGATAGCAAGATAGCAGGAGAGCATTTCTACAGATTATTACTCCAGTTAGAGAATCGTAGCATGCAAATGTTCATTGTATTTATTCTTATTTAATATCTAAATTCTTATTTTTTATGTCTTATTTATATTTATTATTTCATATATTTTTATTCAATGTTTTATTTCTTATTCCTATTTATTCTTGTTATTTTTATTTTATATATTATCATATTTAACATTTTATTTTTATTATCTTATTCTTTTTGCATTATATTTATATGTACATTTATTCTTGTTTTACATGTTATTGATGTTTATTCTTATTTTTATATTTTATTAAATTCTATTTACATTTATTCTTGTTTGTAATCTTAGTTATATTTATTTTTATTTCATATCTTATTTCTTTCTTATTTCTTTATATCTTTTTACACTTAATTTATTTTTATTCTTGTTTGCAATCTTATTTATATTTATTCTTATTTTTAGTCTTTTTTTATTGTTTTAAGTTTTATTTATTTTTGCTTCAACCTTAATTATTATTATGAGTTTTTACATTTTATTTAAATTTATTATTATTTTAGATACTCTTTTTACATTTTATTTGTATTCTTGTTTTACATCTTATATATATTTATTCTTATGTTTGAAAAGTAATCAGGTTTCATTTATAACCAGTTCTCATAAGATCAGGAGAGTTTTGAAGCATCGAACTGATACTTCAGTGAAGTGAGTTTCTGAGGTATTAAAAGTGTGCGGTGGTCTCTCAGACCTCAAACAGAACATGAGGATGAAGAGGTTTGGTCCGTTTGTTCTCATCAGGAGTGTGTGTTTTCCTCAGGTGATCAAATGTAGCAGGAAATGCACACAAAACCCAGAGCTTTGAAGTGTGTGTGTGTGTGTGTGTGTGTGTGTGTGTGTGTGTGTGTGTGTGTGTGTGTGTGTGTGTGTGTGTGTGTGTGTGTGTGTGTGTGAGAAAGTCCTGAGGCGGGCTCAGGATATATTTGAAACAAATATTAATTAGCAGTTTTATTCTGTTTTTCCAGTGGCACCTCACAGTCACTTCCTTCCTCTCATCTATTCCCAGACCGTGTGACGAACGAGTTGTGTGTTGCATTATGTAAAACTAAATTAATTAGCAATGTAAAATTTCTTAATGTCATAAATATCAATTATTCAATGCAGATGAATTAAATGAGCATCGTTGGAATGGATTATTTGGTTGTAATCTGTCTTCTTTCTGTTTAATTGCATGTGATTCGTTCAGACGAACTCTATTCATGTGTCACAGTAATAAAGTGCCTGTCACATGTCACATCATTTATGAAATAAGATTATCAGAAGCAGAATACACAGATGATCTTGCATGTGTTCATGATGTCAACTGTTTTACATCTTATTTATATTAACTCTTATTTTATATCTTATTTATTCTATTTTAAAATTTATTTAATTTATTTATAATTTCTCTAATTTATATTTAGTCTTATTTTATATTTTATTTATATGAATTCTTATTTTACATCTTATTTATTCTATTTGGCATTTTATATTAACACTTATTTTTATTTCCATTTTAGATTTTATTTAGATTTATTCTTATAAAATAATTGTTCATATAAATAAAATATAAAATACCTGAATTATTATTTTACATTATTTTATATTTATTCTTATTTTATCTTTATTCCAATTTCAATTTTATTTAGATTTATTCTTAAAAGATAATAGTTAATATAAATAAAATATAAAATACCTGAATTATTTTTTTACATTGTATTTATATTTAATCTTATTTTGTCTTTATTCCAATTTCGATTTTATTTATATTTATTCTTATAAAATAATATAAAATATAAATAAAATATAAAAAACCTGAATTATTATTTTACATTATTTTATATTCATTCTTATTTTACCTTTATTCCAAATTCAATTTTATTTAGATTTATTTTTAAAAGTTAAGTTAATATAAATAAAATATAAAATACCTGAATTATTTTTTTTACATTGTATTTATATTTATTCTTATTTTATCTTTATTCCAATTTCGATTTTATTTATATTTATTCTTATAAAATAATATATAATATAAATAAAATATAAAATACCTTAATTATTCTTTTGCATTTTATTTATATTTATTCTTATTTTATTTTTATTCTATTTTACATTTTCTTTATATTTTCACTTATTTTATATGTTATTTATATTAACTGTTATTTTATATCTTATTCTGTTTTACATTTTATTTATAGTTATTCTAATTTTATTTTATTTGTATTTATTCTTATTCTATATTTGAGGGAGAGATCTGGTAAGAGATCTGTGTTCATGATTTTGACAGTATTTTGTGCAGGTGCTTGAATTGTTCGCTGTAACACATTCATGGAAGAGAGAGTCCAGAAAAATGAGATGGATAGACAGATCCACCTCCTCTCTCTCTCTCTCTCTCTCTCTCTCTCTCTCTCGCTCTCTCTCTCTCTCTCTCCTGCATTAATAAACACAAAAGTTGACATTAGTAGACTGAAGGCTGCAGGAGACTCCAGGCCGAGTGAGGTGACTTTCCCAATTAAAGGCGAGGGATGGAGACGGAGCTCCTCTCCATAAATACAGAAACACACTAAGCAGGTGTCAGAGTGCTCTTTTACTCCCAGCAGCCCGCAGAGAGATGGATGGTGTTTTTCTCTGGAGAAGTCGGGTAGAAACACTCATACACACTGCAGAATACCGTACTTCTCACTGGAGGAAGATCACTGCGGCTGTACAGTTCATGGAAAATAATACTAGGACTATTCCTGTAGTATGCATTGTGCACTTTTTCTGTATGCATGAAATAAATACCCAGATGACCTTCTGTGTTTGCCAAAATATGCCATTTGCAACAGAGCACACAGTGTGAGATACTGTATCCCACAATGCAGTGCACTTCATGTGACCTTCCAGTGTAACAACTGAACTGTAAGCCATATCAGCTATAGTTTAACATCAGTTTCTTGACTCATCGTTTGAGCAGTCTGCCAAAGTTAATGCAGTCTTACACTGAATTAAAAATGAGAAATATTTTTTGTTTGCATTTTTTTATTTCAAAGGTGATAATTGGTGTGACCCTCCATTGCCATTGTGACAAATGAACAGCGATTCCAGCTACAGTTTTAATGCTTATTGACTCAATTGTTTGAGCAGACTTTTTTAAATGCAGTTTTACACTAAATAAAAAATTAGGGGTGCTCCGATCAGGATTTTTGAGGCCGATCTCCGATCACAGCCGATACGATCACTGATACCAATCTTTTTAAAGCCTTATTTTTATCATGTAGAATTATTTATAGTAATACTTCAATCAGGAGTTTTAGACATTTATTATTATATTTATCTCACCTAAATGTTTGATCATGCAGTGCATTTTTGTTTTTACTCACATGCAATTGTTGCACAACAGTTGCTCAAGCAAATGGCAAAACAATTAAACTACTTTTCTTACATCATCACAAACATTGTAAATTAAAACTTACCATTGACAGAAACAGTCAGCTCTAATGCCTTTTCTTTTGCATTTAAATCTTTATTACAAGCAATCTTGCAGGTCAAACTTTGTTTTCCTACCTTCACGAGTGCCATCTGTCATTGCCTTTTTATCTAAAAGTGCTCTTTTCCTTTAAAACTAACCAAAAAGCCATGTTTGTTGACTGTGAAACACAGTAGACTTTAATTATATGCATTTATGGTTTAATTACTACATTTTTGTTTTCATATTGACCAAAACAATGTGCTGTCACTTTAATTCAGTTAAGAATCAGTTAAAATCACCCCATTACATTTTTTTTTATGTGATTTTTTTTTTATTTACATTTTAAGAATGGAACTATTTTTAACATCAGTTTCTTGACTTGTTGTTTGATCAGACTGCCAAAAGTTAATGCTTTTTTAAACTAAATTATAAATTAAACATTTTTGTTTGCTATTTTTTGTATGTGACTTCTGAACAGCGAGACAAATGACCAGCGATATCACCTGTAATTTTAACATCAATTTTTTAGCAGACTGCATTTTTAATTTTTTTTTTTTTTTTATCAGTTTCTTGACTCGTTGCCAAAAATTAAAATTGGAAATTATTATTTTTTTTTTTCATTTTCATTTCCTTTCCTTTTATTTTTATTTATTTTATTTATTTATTTATTTTTTTGCATTTGTCATTTTTATTTCAAAGGTGATGATTAATAAAATAATATAATTAGATTAGATAATTAAAACAGTTTTTTAAATATTTTACTAGAATTTTAGCAAATACATTTTATCAATATAATTTAAAGTTTGCAATTTTTTTGCATTTAGTGTTTTTATTTCAAAGGTGATAATTGGACTCTCACTGAATTAAAGATGCACATATAAGATCTTGTGAGTGTTGCACACTGCTCTTTTGCATAGATATACTACATTTGTATATATCTAAAGTTGCAGGTTTTTCAGTCATGCATGAGTCTGTTTTATTAGTCTTTGTTTCTGAGGAGAGGACTGCGAGTGTTTAATTTGACTGACAGAACGCAGGCGTAGTCTGCTGGGCTTTGAATGCTTCTGAGTATGAAACAGGATTACAACACGATCCACAGCACTGAGATTATGTGTGTGAGGATCCTTTGTGGATTCATTTGAGCTTGACTGTAATTAGCTAATCTAACTGCATGAGAACCTATATCCCAGAATGCAATGCACTCGACTTGACCTTCCATTTCTCTTAAAGGATTAGATGCATAAGATGTAGATGAGTTCGTTTCTTCATCAGATTTGGAGAAATGTAGCATTGCATCACTTGCTCATCAATAGATGCTCTGCAGTGAATGGGTGCCGTCAGAATAACAAATTAATTTGTTTCAGCTTTTGTCTTCTCCCGATGTTCACTGATGGACTGGAGTGGTGTGGATTATTGTGATGTTTTTATCAGCTGTTTGGACTCTCATTCTGACGGCACCCATTCACTGCAGAGCATCTCTTGATGCAATGCTACATTTCTTCTTTTTTATGTGAACTATTTCTTTAAGTAGAGTTTATCCTGTGCAGTTTGTTAGTATCACATTCTGAACTGTCACTCACTGATGAGTTGCAGCTGAGGAGGATCTGACTTCCTCCCACGTGATTGGCCGGATGATCATCATGTGATATTGTGTTAACGAGGCTTGGGAAACACAAGCCCGTTCATCTCTCCTAATTAGAGGCATTGTGCTGTTCATGCAGATGCTAATCCAATCAAATTCATGAATGAGGATGTGCTTTTTTAAATAAACAATGTAACCATAAATAGCGTTAAATAAATAACTGCACCTGGTAAAATCATGTGTTTGTAGATGATGTATTTTGAATGCTGTTCATAATGAGCCTGAGTTCAGATAACACCCGCAGACCTCTGAGGACGTAACCCAGTTTAAGATGTTTAATGTGTTTAGCTCATGAGTGTGTATCATTTCACATAGTGATTGTGTTTGACCCAGTCGCACCATCAAAACAGGATGTGATTTTTTTTTTTTTTTTTTTACCCAGCAGGCATTTCTGCATTTATTCAAGGTTTTATTTTTTTATTATTATTATTATTTTGTTTTTTGCTAATTGAATCTACATCGATACTGCGATGATATTTCAATTTCTTTTTAAAATTCAACTTTCAGTGTTGTTTTTGTTTTTGAGTATTTTAGTTAAAACTTTACAATAAGGTTTTGTGTGTTAACATTTATTAATCTTATTTAATGCTACATTATTAAAATCAAAAGTTGCATCGTCATTTGCATGCAAATTTAAATGTTGATTTCTAAGTATTTTGGGTAACACTTTATGCACAATATGCTTTCATTAGTTAACTGCATTAGTTAATGTGAATTAATAATGAAAATACTTATAAAACATATTCTTTGTTAATTTAAACAATTACATTATTAAAATAATAATAATTAATATTATTATACATTTCTCACATTATCGGTTTATTGGCTATAGTTTAGAAAATGGTAATAAATATGACAAGAACTCAGAGTTAAACTGCGTCAGAACAAATTCATCTTGATAATGTCAGATGATTTTGATAGAAAGGTATGTAATGAATTCGGTTGAATAGCTGTCAGCTGTTACATTTAAGAACACAATTAGATAAAATCAGTTTAGCTCAACTAATTACCAAGCAATGCTTCATTTTGTTCAGTCTGTGGTGGAAAAAGATCACATTAGCAGTTAAAGAAAAACACTTAAGCAAAACATGCTCAGGTCAAAGTGTCTGAATAATTATATTACTGGTAGTCCACATTATGAAGAATTTTGGGGTATAATATGTCAGTTTACTTTATATTGCTATCCTCACTCACTTACATAAATTAACTATAGTGTCTTGCACCAACTAGACAAAAATATATAAAAAATTATATCTGGTGTCTGAATAATTTTTGGTTTGAGTGTATATTTTCGTATCATTATCATTCTCAATAACTAAGTTGTTTGGTGTGTTTTATACAGTTTTTGACTGATGTGTGTGTGTGTGTGTGTTTTCTCCTCAGTGTGTGTGCGTGCGCTGGAAGTGACGGTGAGTCAGAGCAGCGTTCAGGTGGCCAGAGGTCAGGCGGCCGTCCTGCCGTGTACATTCACCACCAGCGCCGCCCTCAATAATCTCTACATCATATGGATGGTCACGCCGCTGGCCAACGCCAACCAGCCAGAGCAGGTGATAAACCAAACCACACACAGATATACTGACCTTAACCACACTCACATGCACTTAACAACCTTATTCTGCTGTATTTGGGAGTTCAGCTGGAAACAATTTAGGAAAGTGCTTGATTATATCCATAAGGATTAACCCTACCAATGCATTTTACAGTCTGCATGCAACTTTTTTGATGTGGTGGTCCGTAAGCTTCATAACTTAATATGTTTTCAGCTAAAACCATATTGCATCTGATTAATAACTCTTAGCAGCAAGTGAATGTGCAAAAATTTAAATGTTTTACAGTGTTATCATGTTTTTACTTCATTAACCTCCATTTTTATTATTAGAAAATTGGGAAATTCTTTCAAAATTGGTGTGATGCAAGAAAAACATATTTTGAATATTTGTGAGAAATTGTGTTTGAATCTATCATTATATTAAATTTATATGAAGATATAAAATGAGAATTACGAATGACTGTTATTTATTTAAATACTCATTACTCATGTAAATTTATGAAACCTACATATTCATTTTCTAACAAAACAACATCAATATTACTCTGAAAGGGTTTCAAACAAAATATATTAATTTTTATTTGCATAAATGTGGAATTACAGATGAAAAAGATACATTTTTCATGCTGCAGTGGTTCATCAATATGTGGCGATGGAGTGAAATTCAGTCCAAAAAGTGTGTGATTTATTGGAAATAGGCTAAATATAATTTACAAAAGTATTCTTGAGACTAATCTAGGTCCATAGATGTACAAAAGGTCTAAATAACATCATGCATAAAGCCTTAGTTGATTCCCAGGTCAAAATTGATCCAGAATGCAAAAGGTGTTTCTATTTTTTTTAAATGGTTATATCTCTTAAAATGTCTCTTTAAAAAAATCAGGGAAAAAATTAATTATGTGTTTTTATTGTCTTTACACATACTTGATGTATTTTTGTTTTACTTATTTTTTATTATTTTTAAATTTGGGGGTCAAATATGACCTGAATGCATTGGGAGGGTTCATTTAAAAATAAAAAGTGAGCAATGATATTATAAGGAATCTTTCTTGTTAACACATTAATTAGCTTGAATGCGAGTTCATTGATTTGAATGAGAATGATGTAATTTTGTTGCTTGCAGTGTTGATTGAGCGTTAACACAATCTTTTTCACATTTCCTTGTTTCCACTTTCAGTACAAAGTTTTTTTCCCTCTCAAGTCTCTCTTTCAAGACCGCATGCAACTGTAAACTTCCTGTTGAGATTTTGCACCTTTCCTGTGTTTATAAACGGACTGAGAAAGCTGAAGAGAAGGGCAGAAATCATGAGCGTGTAGGTCAGGTGCTGGGACGAAGCCAGTGAATCATTTACTTAAAAAATGACCGTCATCTGACTTTGTGCATGGATGCAGTTCAGCACCCCGTAAACACACACCACAATGACCACAAACATTCCCATGTTTACTGCTGGAGTATATATGCTGAAATGGCAAATAAACAAGTAAGATCAAGAGAAACTGCAAACCTGGGTCACGGCACCAGAAAAAGGACGCAATTATTTTCGCAGGCTGTTCTAATGATTGTTTGTTTATGACTACTATATTAGAATATAATTAGGCAGCTTGTTCATTAGTACCAGCCTAATGAGACTTACCTCGTTGAGAACAGTCGATTACATGCGAGTACAACTGCACAGTGTTGTTTGTAGCTTTTTCTTTATTTTTCTGAAAGCTAATTAAGAGAACAGCTCTGCAAGCGGTTTCATACATCACGTGTTTGCTATTGTAGCTATTCAGAGTTAGAGCTGATTTTACACACGAAAGGTCAAGAATTCACAACTGAATAATGCAGTACGACTAAACTAGCGGGTATAATCACACAAGGCCTAAAATTAACACTCGCCAAGCACCAAATGCAAGTAAAAATGATGAGTATATGAAAGAGTGTTGCTCACCAGTTGGCCAGTAACTTTTTTATTAATTCTAACAATGCCTGAGAATGCATTATTATTATTATTATTATTATTATTATTATTATTATTATTATTATTATTATTATTATTATTATTATTATTATTATTATTATTATTGTTATTATTATTATTATTATTATTATTATTATTATTGTTGTTGTTGTTGTTGTTGTTGTTTATTTTATTTACTTTATATAACAATGCAATTACAATACTTGCATTTGAATATTAGTATTCTAAATAAATATTGTACTGTTGATATATAAAATAATAACACTAGTAGTAATAAAAATAATAATATTATTGAAATATTACAATTATTAAATAAATTATTATTATTGTTGTTGTAAAAATTTAAAATTATACAATTTAAAAAATATATTGTTATTAATAATAATATTATATAATTATATAATAATAATAATAATCATAATCATAATAATAATAATAATAATAATAATAATAATAATATTTGTAAATACTACCTTATATTATATTTCCTTATTTTTTAATAATTTGATTAGCTACTACTGATCACTACTACTATTAATACTACTGCTAATAATAATATATTTATTATTAATAACCAATAATATAATAATTATTATCATGATTATTAGTTATTTATATAATAAAAATAACAAAAGAAATATCACTATAGGTATTTCATATTAATAATGTAATCCATATAATAATTAAATAAATAAACTAACAAACATTTAATAACAATTGCAATTAGATGCATTTTCCTAATTTGTTATTTTAATAAAATAATACACAAACAGTTTCATGGTAGGTGAAAATTATTTATGGCCAGTAAATTTTCTCAAGTCACTGGCCATTGGCAGGTGTTTGTCTAAATGTTATCTAAATGTTTTTTAAATGTAACTACTTGTTTCGGAACGTTCAGAGAACATTGAACTGTAACATTCCAATAATGTTTGGAGAATGATACAATGTAATGTTCCCTTGACATTTGCAAGAAAAAACGTTTTTAAAAAAACTGGATGTTTTCACTTTTCAGAGAATAGCAAAAATAATGTTTTCATAAATGTGTACATTAGCAAAACATTGCTAGAACAGATTTATGTTAGCTGGGAAAGTAACGCACACCTGGGTTGGTTTGAGATGCATTGAGGTTCACGTGCTGCAAACTCATCTTGATGTGTTTTCTTTACCTGTACTGTCCACACACACATCTGTGCACTGCCCTCTGGGTAACACGCTCATGTTAAAGCTCGACCTCGGACATGAGCGGCGTGAGCTTTAGCAGGGCTTCAAACACAGAACACAGGTTTATCGCCTCAGCCTTTGATTCCGTCTGATTTATTTTCATGAATGACTGCAGGCCAAACCCCATTCACCTGCTGCCCACACACACACACACACACACACTTACCTGTGTGTAACACCGTGAAGATAACCCAAACACACACGCACATATACTTACCTGTCTGCATCTCTGTATGTGACCTAAACACACTCAAACACACATCTGCCTCCAACTGTTTCAACAAAAAATGCACAACAAACGAATCTTCTGCACTAATTAACCCAGAGCTGCACAGGCCAGGACACAACAGCTGCTCGTTACACAAGCACAAAACACACACACGCCAAAATTATACCACTACACATGCACACACTATCTGACAAATTTAGAAGACATTATTGTATTTCTAATCCACTTCATTAGTTTTTTTTTTATTATTAGTTGCTAAAATGTTACTTTAGTATTATTTATACACTATAGTAATTTAGTATTTATTAATATTTTGAATTATTATTTTGAATATATTTTATTTTAAATCAGTTTATTTTTGTAATTCTGTAATGTGAATTGTTTTTATTTTATTCAGATTTATATATATATATATGTTAAATATAGAATTGTAAGATTTAAAAATATTATAAATTATTAATTTATAAGCATCATTAATGTATGCAATTTTGGGGAGTCATACCACATGACATTTAAAAAAAAATATTTCTAGCTCACTTCATCAGTTTAAGTTTGTCTTTTTTTTTCTGATTTTTTTCATCTTTTTAGAGATTTCAAGTCCACTTCATCTGTTTAATTTTTACTATTATGTTTTTTTTATTCAACTTTTTAGATTTTAGTTTTAGTCCACTTCATCTGTTTACACTATTATATAATCAGCATAATTAGATGCTGAAGTGTTATTTTTTTGTCATTATAGTATTCATTAATATTTTAAATTAACTTTTATTGTTCTAATTTTGTTTTAATAAAGCTGAAGTTTTAGTAGCTTTGTCATGCTTAATAGAAATATTTGAAAAAATATATTTGTTAAAAAACAAAAATAACATTTTTAGTTTTAAACTTTTTAAAACAATTTTTTATATTGATATTATCGTTAATTTGTTTTATTGCAGCTTTAGTCATTTTTGTACTTAAACGTATTCCAAGGCAATATTTCTAATGTTTTTGATGTTCAAGTTCTTTCAAGTTTTCTAATATATTTATATTTTAGCTTTTTTTTATTTCAGTTACTGAAAATGGTTTTTAATGGTTTTTATGACTAATGCATACAAAAAGCTACTGCATTTGCAGTATATCTAACACTGTAGTACTGCATCCCACAATGCACTTGCAAAACGACCCTCCGTTCCAGTGTGAAGAATGAAAAGGTGTTTTAATGGTTTCCTGTGTATGCATCTTGTAATTTGGCTTCCAAAAATGAAGACGTTTTTTGCAAAATTAGATAAAAAATGCAAATTAATATATATTTATTCCCATAATCAAAGTCATGTGACAAAAATATGAATGTTTTGAATTTGTTTAACAGCAACTGCAGTGCATCTGCATGTCGGCTGTATCCCAGCATGCTCAGGTGAGGGATTTACCGCGGTGTGTCTTTAGCATATGTTGAGCTTATGATAAAGACACATGCTATCAACCCGTCTGACCTGCTTCTGGACAGATCACCATCTCTTCACGTCCGTCTGTGTTTGCTGTAATCTTCTGCGTTCAGTGGCAGATTAAGACGTACAGCAGATGTATGTGTGTGTACAGGTTCAGCACCAAATCCTTTCTGCTTTGTTCATTTTACAAATTCAGTTAGTGCATGCTTTTATTCCTAGTAAAACTATTTTGCATATTGTATTAATAAGAATATTTTATTCTGTCATATTTATGCATGTTTCTGCACAAGCGTGTCATGAAGTGATTGAATCAGTGAAGAGGCTGAATGGAGGGGGGAGCAGAGGAGATGTCAGGGGGAGGGGCTTAATGATTGACAGCTCGTGATGTGGCCGGAGCCAAGTCAGTTTAGCGCTGATGACCATCTGCACACATGATGACCTCCTTTCATCTCACTGCAAGCCAGTGTGTGGAAATCTGCTTAGTTTCGGCTCTTTATTATCACTGAGATACTATTACATTTTTTATTGATATTTTGAATTATTTTATTTTTGATTTATATTTAACCCTAACCATTTAGTACATGTATTTAAATTAATATTACTCAATGCTTAAATGTGTAATTACACAACTTAAAATACCGTAACCTTAATTTTAGTACGTTTTAATAATTTTGCTGTTTTATTTTATTTCATTTTTTTTGTCTTTAAAGTTTTTATTAATTTTGAGTTCAGTTTTGCAATTAAAATAATTTTTTTTTGTATTATTGATTTAATTTATTGTTTATTTTATTTCAAGATACAGTTTTTTGTTTTGTTTTAATTTTAGTAAGACAATTTTTTTTTTACTGCAATTCTGCATTTCTGACATTTTTTTCAGAATTGCAAGATATAAACTTGGTTTTCACTTTCAAAATCGAACTACTTGAGCTTCAAGTGATCTTATCAATGTCATATTTGCATACTGATTTGTGATTGGTTACTGTCGTCTTTGCTCAGTCGGGGCTTAAAAGATCATTAATATTCAGAAAATATTAGCGAGCTGCTGTGAGCACCAGTGATGCATGGCTAAGCAAACAGCACTAATAAGAGCTCATCCATAATGTGCACTATTGAGACGTTATGATGAAGAATTAGGCGGCTGATAACATGCATTAGAGCAACACTCATTTTTCTTTTTCTGACATATATACCTATACATCACTCCCATTTTTCCTATTACACAACTCATATCAGACACACACACAGGCACACACACACACACACACACACACGCTGTGGGGCTCGTCTTGATTCATCTCAGCTGAAGTGCTGCCTGTTCTTTTGTGTGTAAGAAGCTCAGAGTCCATGACAGCATCATTTACTGAGTTCTCAAAACACGGTGTGTGTGTGTGTGTGTGTGTGTGTGTGTGTGTGTGTGTGTGTGTGAGATCATTCAGCCTCCAGAAGGCCACTGAAACCCTCCCATGATCACACACACACACACACACACACACACTGAAGCAGGTTTCTTTTAATGTGACAGATCACAGAAGCTTCTAACAAAGATCAAAGTCCTTTAAAAATGCTTTATGTTTTGTGTGTTTTTGTTTGTTTTTGTTTTTTTGTTTTTGTGTGTGTAGTTTTTGTGTTAGAACTCTTCAGTGTGTGTGTGTGTGTGTGTGTGTGTGTTGAATATTCCATCAGCTCTTCTTTTACACGAGCGTCTGATGGACATGCTGACACTCAGACTGACCAAAGCTTTGCTCAAAATGCTGAATAATTAAACAATTTCAATAATTAATCATTTGGAAAATAAACTGCATCCTTGTTAACCTGTTAACACTCACTTTTTAACATCACGCATCAAAATCGACTCTGTTCACTTTTAAAAATTCATGTTCCTGGTCTTTTTGGGGCTGATTCATCATTGCACATTATTCTAAAGAAAAAAATAAAGAAAAACTTGCTTATTATTACTGTTAACTTAAATTACAATCAAACTTCATTGCTTGACATAAAATAAATATTAACTGAAATAAAACTCTGTTATTTTATTATAGCTGAAGGTTTACGAACATTATAATAAACACTGTAAACATAGCTAGGCTATTTTAGTTGGCCTCACTCCACAACAATTCCTTTCAATTTAACAGTAGCCTATTTAGAAAAGAACAATAATTAAAAATCTAAGAAGCTATAAACAACAAGCCAAAAAGAATTCATTTAGGCTAAAACGAAACTGAAAACAATGTTGCGTCTCTCATTCGACACAAAATCAAATGTTTCCGTATTCGCGATGTATTTGAATGCCAAAATATTATTTATTATGCACTTCACTCGCGTTCCAATATCTACGTAAAACAAAATGTTTTGCATAACATTACAGTGGTACGGTGCTAACGCTTAACGGCACAGATTTTACTACATATTTAAACTGAGCAGAGTGGTTTTTTTTTCCGTATGTTTGACTGACTGTATTTTATTATGATAAAGAACAGGCTGCATTGTCAAGGTAGCAATGCGGCGCCGGTGCAATCACTTTAATTTTTTCCTTGAATTTTAAAAGGTTTGCCTTTGTGTACATTCACAATAAAAACAAATCTTTGTGCTTTTGTAAAATAGGGCCAAAGAAAAATTGGATGCTGCTTTCTGGCATCTGTTTCCTTTCATGCAGTACAAAAGTGAACCGAAACTTGGCATACTAAGCTACTTGTTGTCTAGTATGTAGTTTTTCTTTTGTTTATTAATTTATTAAGTAAAGATATATTTCTCGTATAGGTCTATTTATTCGTTTGAACCCAACCGATATGTCGTTTTGCCGATATTATGAGCCGGTATGAGCCTGTCGCCGATGCTGCCGATATGAACTTTTTTTTTTTTACAGAACATGTAACACAGATAAAATGCTTGAAATGGTGTAATTACTTACTTTGTCCAGCAGAGCGCACTCCATTGTTTGCTACTGGCGAACTGGATGAAATGCTTTAAAGTCTATGGAAAGCCATTGAAACTTTGAACAGCAATATGTCCATAACAGCACGGCGAGTCCGCACCAAATTCAGGGGATCCCTCCAGCTCAAGGAACCCTCTCGAACGCATATCGAATGTACGTCTGGAGGCCCTCTTTCGAATGAGACTACGCATTGATAGCCCCTGGGGTTCAGGAGTTATGGGTGGATAAATTCGCAATGCAGCGCCAACTGATCTAGCGATCCCAGGGGGGTACCGACACACGGAGGGTGGCGTTCGAGAGAGCTTGAGGTATATTATGTCACACTTAACACTTCTCTATTAAGTTTCGTCTGTGTGTGAAGACAGTAGCGCAAATCCGTGAATGAATGTTCCGAAGTGAAATAAACTTCAACAGAATAAAGTTGAATGGAATTGAATTTAATTAAAGTTGAATAAACTTCAACTTTACTGTTCAGTGCACTGATGTCAGACTCATTTTGTATAATAAATTTTATTGTTAAATTGTTAAATGCCCTGCCTCCATTACATATCTGTCATGTCATTATAAGTGTTTGATCACATTTGAGTGATCATTGCAAAAAAATGTGTTTATGAATATATATTCTGTTTATGTATATATATATACTGTATTATATATCTATTACCAGTTAAATGTTTGGACACACAAATTGTAAAGTGTCCAAACTTTTGACTGGTACTGTACTATAATATACACAAAGAATATCGGCCGATATATCGATATCCACCTTTTTTACTCCCCAATATCGGTATCAATATCGGCCCCAAAAAAACCATATCGGTCGGGCTCTAATGATGACCATGTGAATCCTAATCCACACAGTATTTTAAACGAGTCACAGACTCTTATCCTTTCTAATGTAATTCAATTCTAATTTAAAATAATCTTGTCAGTTAGCGATTAATAATCTGTTAATGAGTATCGGTTGTCAGTTGGGAAAAATAACCGAAATGAACATCCATAATCTTCATGGAACATGATCTTTACTTAATATCCTAATGATTTTTGGCATTAAAGATTTTTTTTTAATTTTGACCCATACAATGTATTGTTGTCTATTGCTACAAATATACCTGTGTTACTTATGACTGCTTTTGTGCTCCAGGGTCACAAATGCATTTGCTTGATTTAATAGTCATATTTGCAGTCCACAGTGCACACAGCGTTATGCATGATCTGTTTGAAGCATAAATTAACTGATTGTGTTTGTGTTTGTGTTGTTGGCAGGTGATCATCTATCAGGGCGGGCAGGTCTTCAGTTTAGCCAATCACATGAACGGGCGCGTGGGCTTCGTCTCCACCATGCCCAGCACAAGTGCCTCGATCTTCATCAATAACACGCAGCTGTCAGACACGGGGACGTACCAGTGCCTGGTCAACAACCTGCCTGACCGCGGGGGGCGCAATATCGGCGTCATCGGCCTCACTGTGCTGGGTGAGCAGTCTCTCACACATATGTGGCCCTGGACCAAAAAAAGTCTTAAGTGTATATTTTTCTAAATTGAGATTTCTACATCATCTGAAAGCTGAATAAATAATCTCTCCATTGATGTATGGTTTATTAGGAGGACAATATTTGTCTGAGATACAACTATTTGAAAATCTGGAATCTGAGGGAGCAAAAACATCATTCCTCCTTTTTCAAATCATCTTTAAAGTTGTTCAAATGAAGTTCTTAGCAATGCATATTACTAATCAGAAATTAAGTTTTGATATATTTACGGTAGGAAAATTTACAAAATATCTTCATGGAACATGATCTTTACTTAATATCTTAATGATTTTTGGCATAAAAGAAAAATAGATAATTTTGACCCATACAATGTATTGTTGTCTATTGCTACAAATAACTGCTTTTGTGCTCCAGGGTGACGTATTACTCTTCAGATGTCTGCTGTATGTACAGTTGTGCGTGTACAGTGCAGAGTATTCTGTATGCATGAATCTTCTTCATTCACCGTGATGTTTCGTATGCAGCAAAACACACTGTGTGGATTACTCTATCCCACAATGCAGTGCAGTTAATTTGACCTTCAGTTTCCAGTGTGATGAATGAACCAGAGAGCAATATAAACAACAATTTTAATATCTCTTTCTTTACTTGTTTTATTATAATCTGATGTTAACTTTCTTTCTTTAACACAAAATTGGATTAAATAAGCTACATCCAAAACAGTTTATTTTAGTATTTATTAGTGCTGTCAAACGATTAATCACATACAAAATAAAAGTTATATATATATATATATATATATATATTATATATATATACAGATACAGTATATATTTTGAAAATATTTACATGTTTTTACATGTCTATATTAATGTTTATATAATTTATATTATAAATACATTTATTTAATATATAAACAAAGTTTTTCTGAAATATATGCATGCATGTGTATTTATATATACATAATATACACAACACACATACATATATAAACAAACACTTTATGTCATGTATGTCATTGCAATTAATGAATTGTTTTTTAAATCTTACTATTTAGATTAATTTTTAATTCAGTTTTAGTGTTATTATATATATGATTGTTTTTTTTGTAATTTTGCATTGTGCTTTTGTCATTTTAGTTTTTTTTTTTTTAGGTTTAATTTATTTTTCAATTGCTTTTAGTGTTATTTTTTATATGCTATTATAGTTTTTTATTTACATTTTGAATTATCTTTTATATTTTCAGTTTTTATTTCAGTTTAATTTTTAGGAAATTTGTTCTGAACTAATTACTATTTTACTAATTATTTATTATTCTGTTTTAGTGTTATTTCAGTATAACTTATTTACTATTATAGTTTTTAATAATTAAATTTGAATTGGATTTTGTATTTTCAGTTTTTATTTCAGTTTGTACAAAAAATGTATTATTATTTTTAAACAAAGGGATTGCTGCTCTCTAGTGATGTCTAATTTTTGTAATGGATCAAAGGGTGAGATCTGGCCATAGCTTCCTGACCGCTGTTCTATATAATATGCATGTATGTAATATGAATGCAATTCAAGTCTAGTACACCAGCTATTCTGCAGGTTATTAGACCGCTGATGATTATGAAGCTGATCTTCATTGTCTCTGTGCACTGCAGTTCCTCCGTCCATCCCGTCCTGTCGGATTCAGGGTTCGCTGGACGTGGGCAGTGATGTGATGCTGTTGTGTGGTTCGGACGAGGGCATCCCGACGCCCACCTACGCCTGGGAGAAGCTGGAGTCCGTGCCCAAACTGCCCCACAATGCCATGCAAGGTATTAAACCCCTGCCCGTGGGAATCCCGTTTTGCCCCACGTTCTCGGGTAAATGCACAGCTCTTGACTCGTGCTGTGGCGTGACCTTTGCCCTTCCCGGTCCACCGTGTGTCTGTGAGGTGACCTGACCCGCTCTCTCCGAACACCACGCTTTAGAATACGGCTACAGAGCCCAGCAAAATTAGAACGCGCTCTATTTACAGTACACTTGGGCACTGTGATTTGTTTATAGATTTGAAAGAAGACTCTTCTGCTCACCAAGGCTGCATTTATTTGATTAAAAATACAGTAAAAACTGTAAAATTGTGAAATAATTAATATATATTCATCTGTGTGAATATATATTAAAGTGTAATTTATTCCTGTGATCAAAGCTGTATTTTCAGCATCATTACTCCAGTCTTCAGTGTCACATGATCTTCAGAAATCATTCTAATATAATGATTTGCTGCTCAAGAAACATTTCTGATTATTATCAATGTTGAAAACAGTTAAGCTGCACAATATTTCTGTGGAAACTGATACATTTTATTTTTCAGGATTCACAGATGAATAGAAAGTTCAAAAGAAAAGCTTTTATTTGAAATAGAAATATTTTGTAACATTACCAATGTCTTTATTGTCATTTTAATAAACCCTTGATTGAATAAAAAAAGTTTCCACAAAAATATGAAGCATTGATAATAATCATATGTTTCTTGAGCAGAAAATCATCATATTAGAATGATTTCTGAAGGATTTCTGGAGAAATGATGCTGAAAATACAGCTTTGATCACAGGAATGAATTGTGTTTTAATACATATAGAAAACAGATATTGTAAATAGTAGTAATATTTCACAATTGTACAGTTTTTACTGTATTTCTGAGGCATTTGTGTGGGTCAGAAAAGACCCTTGACAAACTGTCGGAAGCACAAACAACAACCTTTTTTATTATTTCTGATGAAGAAGTTGAATGTCTGTGGACTGTAACGGCACAGTAGCCTTATTCTAAAGATGATTCTTATATTTTTATGCTTCATAAATCAATCTGCTTTGGCCCCAAAAAGCTTTCACAGCTGTGAGAGACATTTTTACTTTCACAAACAGAAAACTGCGATCATACTGCCATCTACAGGCCATCTGTTTAACTGCAAAATCACTTTTTCTACTTTTAATGATATTTATTTAATTCTTTTAAATATAGAGTCTGTGTTATGTTATTGAGTGTGATTTCATCCACAGTCCTACAAAGTACAGTAGTCTTTATTTTAAGAAGCCAAGAACATGTCAGATCATTTAAACTTTGTTTCTTTATTGGTTGAAATGATTTAAGCACCATCTGTTCAATATGTAATTTTTTCATCTTATTTAATGTTCTCATCTGTTAATATTTTCACATCAGGAACCGTTCTTGCATTGTCAGTGTATTGATGTCTGTTAGCTATTAACTTATTCCCGTCATGAGATGTTGTGTGTTGTTTTGTGTTGCTCAGATCAGATGCAGGGTACGGTCACGCTGAGGAACATCAGCACCAGCACATCTGGACTGTATCAGTGCACGGCCTCAAACGCTATCGGAAAGAGCACCTGCGTCCTCAACCTGCAGGTCGTGGCACGTAAGTCTGGAGCCACTGATGCTCATTCATAGCACCCTATGAAATCCATCTGATTTTTACACAGATTCGGTTTTATTATTTCACATATTCTGTTTTTTCATTTTAATTTTTTATAGAAATGTATAATTTTTTTAATTTTAAATGTTGTTTTTTTTTTTTGTTTGATTTTTTTTATTTTGTTTATTAAAATTTTTGTCTTATAAATTGATTTCTTGTAAATTTTGTTGTTGAAAAGTTTATTACAATTTTTACAACTACTCAATAATTACCCAACTATTAAACTTAAATTTGCATGGATTTCTTTTTTATTATTATAATTTTTTTTTATTCACATTTTTAATTTTTAATAAAATTTTTATGTTTTTATTTTTATTTATTTCATCATATATATATATATATATATATATAATTTATTTATTTAGTCATTTATTCATATATATATATATAGATAGATAGATATATATATATATATATATATATATATGATGAAATAAAAAATTATTATCAAAACTATAGTAATCAAATAAAGGCATAAAACAAACTAACCTAATGACTTTTAAAAATTTAATCAAATCAAAATGTAATAATTGTTTGGCAAACAAATTGCTACTTAAGAGTTTTCCCATTTAAATACCAAAAACGTGGAAGAAAAATTGTGATATTACTTTGAATATAAACTATTAATAACTCTATTACTATTATCATTATTTTTTATTAATATTAATTTGAGAAGTGTATTCTACTGTATAATAGTCATATATTTCTGTCACAGTTTCTTTAAGTTAAACTGAACTTTTTGACGGCTTGTAGTGAATACCTTTGTTTTCGACAGTAATATTTTGTGGTTTATTATTCACAGACATATCACAGTGAAATTAAATGTAAGCGATCTAAAAGCATGTCTGAAATCATATTTCTAGGGCCCTATGATATTTTCTGTGAAGCCATATGTTTGATGTGTTCCTCCAAAATCAGCCAAATTCTAACATCCCACGTCATACTGTGAATTCGTCTTTTATTATATGATTCCATCCGTGGAATTTTGTGGAACTCATAGCACCCTAAATCCAGTGCTTTTAGGAGATGATGATGATCATCAGGCTGAAATGTGTGATTTAAACATCATTAGAGCCGTCTCTGTGTGTGTGATGTGTGACAGCGCAGCCTCAGAGCGTCGGTCTGATCGCAGGAACCATCGCCACCGGCATCCTGGCGCTCATCATCTGCTCTTTACTGGTGCTCGTCACGCTCTTCTACTGGAGAAACAAGAACAGATACGAGGAGGAGGAGATTCCCAACGAGATCAGGTGCAGCACAATCAAATGATTCATAACAACCATGCGCTCTATCAGAGGGCCATATGTAGAAATATTTTTAAGCAGAAATCCACAATTGTATATTCAAAGACATTACCCATGACCTTCACAGGCCTGGAAAAACCCATTTTAAAATTCTAATTATATGCTCAATTGTGTGAATATCAATTAGCAACACAATGAGGACAATTTAATATTTCAGTTATTTTACCAGGGCAACACTTATCATTTTTTCAAGTTTAATATTTTATCTCAGATGCATTTCAACAGATATCAATGACAATAAGAACATTTAGTGAACGATCCACTGAGGAATCATTTGTTGACTGTGACTGATTCATTGATTCAGTGACTCAAATGAAAGATTTACTAACTCGTTCACTAAGAGGTGATTAACCAGGTATAAACATGTAAGTTGTAAAAACACTGTGGGAACATTGAAATGTCCAGTTTTTTTTTTTTTTAAAGGTTACACAAACATTTCTTACAACGTTCTACTAACGTTCTATTCACCCAAAATATAACGTTACTTTAAAATACATTTTTAATATTCTAAGAATGTTACAATGTCCAGGTTTTTGTTGCAATTAGAATGTTATTTAAAGGGTGACTAAAATGTTTTTTAACATTCTACTAATTTTATTTTTACCCAAAATATAATGCTATTTGGATGTTTATTTTTTTAAACAGGTTTTCTTGTTGTGATTAGAAAAGTTGTTATGTTGTGGTTGTTAAAAGAGTTTTTTGTTTGTTTGTTAGTTAGATATAAATTAATTAGTAAGTTCCAAGATTGTTGACCTCAGAACGTTTTCTCAGCGTTGTAACATTCATAAAGTAAAAATAACATCATGAGAGCATTACAAGAATAATATGTGACCCAGGAACACAAAACACAGTCATAAGGGTCAATTTTTCGAAATTGAGATGTATACATCATCTGAAAGCTGAATAAATAATCTCTCCATTGATGTGTGGTTTGTTAGGAGGACAATATTTGTCTGAGATACAACTATTTGAAAATCTGGAATCTGAGGTGCAAAAAAAATATAAATATTGAGAAAAAATCATCTTTAAAGTTGTTCAAATGAAGTTCTTAGCAATGCATATTACTAATCAAAAATGAAGTTTTGATATATTTACGGTAGGAAATTTACAAACTATCTTCATGGAACATGATCTTTACTTAATATCCTAATGATTTTTGGCATAAAAGAGAAATGTATAATTTTGACCCATACAATGTATTGTTGTCTATTGCTACAAATTTACCCCAGAGACAATAATATGAGAACATATATCAAATATTAATAATATAATGAGAAACTTCCATAAACATTAATTATGTTATGTTGTGAATGTTGCCTTGTTAGCTTTTATTTTGCAGAAATATTTTACAGCATAACATACTTTTCTACTCTTCCCAGAAATGTCCCATGAGCCTCATTGTAAAGAGAATAGAAATGTAAAATCTTTGCTGAGTTGAAATCTTCCCATGCCTCCTCACACAGAGAGGACGATCTCCCTCCGAAGAGGTCCTCGTCGGTCAAAGCGTTCCAAGCGGACGCCTCGTCTTCAGAGAACGACACGCTGACGTCCACCAACACCTACAACAGCCGCTACTGGCACAACCCCAAACCCACCTACGACAGCAGCTCCTACACGCGCTACAACGGCGACACGCGGCAGACCTTCAGCGCGCCGTACGCTAACGGCAGCCACACCCTGCCGCCGCCCAAGACTCTGGTGGTCACCACAAACTCCGCCCCCTCTCCACCCGTCATGGCCCGCAGTAACGGCTCCCTGAGCCTCCGCCCGCCGGCCGCCGCGACGCCAGCCGTGACGCTCGGACAGCAGCACACACACACACACTCGTACGCCGTGAGCCAGGCCACGCTGGAGCGCATGGGTGCCGTTCCCGTCATGGTGCCGGCGCAGAGCAAAGCTGGTTCACTCGTCTGACGCCACAAAACTCTTTTATAACCGAGTTCAGCTGATGCCAACTAAAACTGCTCTGCGTCCTGCGGTGATTTTCATATTGCCTGTTTGCTTGTTTCTTTCTTCATTTTTTAAGTGGATAAACTGGCTTTGCTGCAAGGGCCCCAAAATCACGTGTTTCTCAACCCCTTCACTTCTTCCAGAGAAAATATCTGAATGTGCATGATGCTTCGTTTGATTCAGATACAGCTTACTGCTTTCTAACACTGGAATCAAAGAGTTACAGCGTGCCCAAAATGATTACAACACTAGTATTTCCACCAGATAATCAAATCAGATATTTCTATCTCATGCTGTCGTGTGTCAGCAGGAAATATCAGTTCACATTTCCAAACATTCATTTAGCCATTAATTGTAATAATGCAGTGAGATGTGCTGCACACAGAGATGTGATCTGATCATCATCAGTCTGTCTGGAGTCACATGAAGAAACAGAACAAACTGAGACAGACTAAGACTAAGGCTAAGCTGCCAGCGTCTGTTTTACATTATAATTCAAAAAAGTCCCCGGGTGCTTTTTAAAAACGCCACCACTGGCGTCTTTTTCTGCAGCTCAGAGCGTCTTTTCAAGTTGAAAAAAGTTATTTTCGGAAAAAAGGCCCTACGTCAAGCGCCTTTTTGACAGCTGACCAATGACAAGTGATTAGAACGCTTATGAACGCTTCTTTATCAGATCAAATGAAAATGCCATCGACACTTTTCTGAAAACAGTCGGTTCCCTTCAGATGTACACTCATATAAAACACCCGCGACATGTTTTGATTTTGAAACCTGCAGTGCTCATGTTTATTCAACAAAGTCAAACGCCACAAATAAATCAATGTATGAGAAACACTGCTATATCGAAATATCAGAAATGTGTTTAAAAACCATATCACCGTTATTGAAAAATATTATATTGCGATACATATTGATATTGATTTATTGTCCAGCTCTAGTGTGAACGCCCTAAATCCAGAAGAACTGTGGCAACGTCTCCAAGACGCTTCGAGAAACCTTCATCTAAAGCTACAGTAACGTTTAAGGTTTTAGGCACTTGTGTAAAAACACTGTAAAATGAGGATACTGTCATAAACAGATTTTCCTTATCAATTCACTTCTATTAACTAAATTAAATCAACATTTGGTGTGAATATCATTTGTGTTTAAATCAGCTTTTGCCCTCGGTGCACTTGAGCAGAGTTTCTCAGGAGCTTTACAGACTGATGATGATCAGATCACATCTCTGTGTGCAGCACAAACATCTCACTGCATTATTACAATTAATGGCTAAATGAATGTTTGGAAATGTAAACTGATATTTCCTGCTGACACACGACAGCAGAAGATAGAAATAACTGACTTGAAAACATTTTTAGCTGCTGGAAACGCTAGTGTTGTAATCGGTTTTGGTCACAACTGTAAATATGTGTGAGATTTGAAGCGGATTTTCTCCAATCAATCAGATCCGGCCGCAGTGTTTGACGTGAAGAGACTGTGGCCTTCGATTCTGACTGCTGAGTTTAGTTTAGTTTGAGAGAAGAGTCTTACATTGATCTGTCTTAACAATCCTAATTCAACACTACTGACTAGAGCCGTAGTCTACCTCTAAAACACTGCAGATAGAGTCTAATCCATAGTGTAGCTCTCATCATGGAGTATCTTCGACCGGGTGCTGCGTTCAGATGAAGGATTACTGAGAAATGTTTGAGATATTAACACATTCACTCTTCATTTTGTTCATTCGTTTGGTTGTTTTTTTTAAAGACTGTAAATAATGTAACTACTTGTAGAATAGAATGTGAATTAAAACATTCTTTTGCCCAAATCTCACTTGTGTTTTTTCTTTAAATGCATATAAATACAGTGTAATAAATGAAGTAATGCAAGTTATGTAATCATCAGATTATTTTTAGGGAGTAACGCAATAGACAGTAAATATGTTGAAAACAGTTACAGTTCGTGAATGTGTTTGGTAAAATTTTTAGTGGTCTGCTTTCATTTTGAATCATTATTGTTCCTCCGAAGTGTTTATTTTGATTGAAGAGAGTTTGTGTGTTTATATGTGTGTGTAAAGCTCGATATTGTACAAAAAGTGATCTGAAAGACTGTTTGTCATCAAGAGAAATGTGCTAAAACTCTTCAGAAACACTGAAATCGTAAATCGATTCAAGACCTAAATCCAGTCACACCGTGAACTCGAGAAGGTGAGCGGATACTTCTGATTCTTCAAAGAAATCAAGAACAATACAAAGATCTGTTGAAGGTATTCTGTGTAAAAATGGAGAGATTTGGGGTGTTTAAGTGGATTTATTTCAAGGTACTGAAGACTCAGACTACACATAGAACAATAACTATATTCAAGCTATATTGTTGTAAACTTATTCTCACGTAATAAGACTGATTTCAAAGTGCATCGTTATTGTTAAAGGGACAGTTCACCCGAAAATGAACATTTGATGTTTATCCGAAATGTAGGTGACTTTGTTTCTAAAGTAGAACACAAATTATGATTTTTAGCTCAATCCATTGCAGTCTGTCAGTCTTATAATGTAAGTGGATGGGAATCACAGCTAAAACATACAATAAAACTAAAAAAACACACTCAAACTAATCCAAATTAAACCCTGCGGCTCGTGACGATAAATTTATGTGTAAAGAACGAAATGTTCATATCTGTGAAAATATATACAGTATTTCTATGTATGCAAGTAATTTTATTTATTGAAACAATTTCACATATATCTGTTTACACTGTACACAACATATTCAGTGAATTTCTTACAGTACCAGTCAAGATGTCTTCAGGTTAGAAATGTTTAATTATAATTTGGAAAATCTCCAATATTCTGAATTCCTCATTCATGTGATATTTCTAAGATTTTGTCTAATATCAGGTGACTGGTGTTTTGAGTAAGAGGGTCTTTATGAGCCACTGATCATTAGTCCTTATTACAGAATAAAATTACGATAGTTTTAAAATAGAAACAGACCACCATCCATTATCAAACGAAACCCGTTTTTTTTAATGATAAATGCAAATATAACAAAATAATCAAATAAAAAGCACAAGGCCAGGAGAACGGGAGTAAAACGTCGGACATGGAAACTCTTTATTATGAAAGATACATCAGAACCAAAGGGCAAAACATTCCCAGAGCAGCTCTCTGGGCTCTGAACACATGCACAGACACACACAAGGCATTGTGGGAATCAGCTGGAGGTCAGAGCGGCATGCGGTTCCCCTCCACGCTGATCTTCACCGCGTGACCCGTCTTCGTCAGGCGCTTGATGTCCGCGAAACGCCGCATCTGTTTATCTACTCGCGACAAACCCTTCTTCAGTGGAGCCTGAGAGAGAGAGAGAGAGAGAGAGAGAGAGAGAGAGAGAGAGAGAGAGTGAGTCAAAACACTGCGGAACATTATAACACAAGTCTAATAAAATTGAACAGAAAAATTAAAAACAAGAAAGTACTAAATGCAAAATCAAGTCAATTATAAAAATGATTTTAAAAGGGGGTGAAACTGACAAAACAACTAAAAAAGGAATTATTAGTAAATAAATTATACAATTATACCTTTTCTAATTAAATAAAAATTATTTAAAATAAATTAAAATATTAAATGACAATCATTTCCATTTATTAATGTTAACAAAAAATATTAAAACAAATGTTTATAAAACATTCATATATTATATAATAACTTTATTTATAATAAGTGTTTTATTATGATAAAATAATACATTATAATTAAATTATAATACAAAATTAGAATGAATTACAAAAGTTATACACTATTTTTATCTATAATAAATAAAATAATATTAAATTATGATGACTTTCATCAATTAGGATTAATAAAAATATTGAATAATGAATTACACAAATCTATAATGCATTTTGAAATTACAATAATAAATACATTTCATAATAAAATATGAAATTATAATTAATAATAAATTATATACTACATATTTAAATGTTAATAAAATATTTTCAATTAACTTCAGCGATTTTCATCACATTAAGCATATTTATATAACAAATCGGTTAAATGGTAGAGAATTTAGTCAATGAAAAAAAAAAACATTAACAGGCTTTAGTATCTAATTAAAAAAAACTGAAACCTACTATAAACAAGAAGCAAAGAATTTTCTTTTTTGAAAAATACACAAGAAACTACTAAAAGCAAAATAAAGTCAAACAAAAATATGCACTTTGCTTCTATAAACCCAAAACAATTAAAAAAAAAAAAAAAAACTATTAAAAGTTAGAAAAAAAATCAACTGAAAACACATCTTTTAAATGGATACTACTACAATAAAACACTAGGTAACTTTATATATTTACTTAAAAGACAAAAAAGGAAAAGACAAAATAGTAAGCTGTAAGGAAGTAAGTAAATAAATAAATGAATATATGAATTAGAAAATGATAAATTAATTCTGCAATCAAATATGAGCTTTTGTATTTATTTAAAACAAGAAAAAAAATTAAAAACTAAAAAAGTCGTCAAAATATGCATTTGGAAAAAATAGAAACTACAAACGAAAAACGAGCCAATTAAAACAAAAACCAAATTAGCTCATAGAAGCCAAAAAAGAAACCTGGCTACTACTTCAATCAAAGTCAAGCCAGCTCAAAACACACCGGGCTGTTATTATACGTCATGTTCTGGAGCCGTCGTCTCAGTAGCATGAACATGAAGCGCTGGAGTTCAGCGGACTGGTCATGTGACCTTCACAGGAACGCTAATGTTCTCACACACACACACCACGGTAACATCATCCAAAGCCACTTGAAGTGGTGTTAGTTGGGCGTTGTGCAGGGTCATGCAGACACTTACTGCCCCCTCAGGCAGGAGCGTGTAACTACAGCGGCATCCGGTTTCCCTCAATGCTGATTTTCACGGCCCCCTGCGGCCGCCGCTGCTTCCTCTGCTCCGCAAAACGCCGCTTGTGTTTCTCCAGCAGGCTGAGGCCCTTCCTAAAGCTCCTCTACCAATCACACAACAGTAAAATCTCCTCCACCAATCAGCTCACGAGGAGAAAAACCTAAGCATCATTGTACTCTCTATCCTGCCTCACGCTTCCTGTGCAGACTCCTCCCACTCTTTAGTGGAGCATGAGACGTTAAGCCCCGCCCACACACATGCCCCGCCCACTCACTCTGTTTGAGTCCACATCCACGTTCCATTTGGGCCGAACCACGTAATCTTTATTGGAGGGCATGGGCACACGAGCTCGAGCACAGAAACCCGGGTCACCCGGCCGCAACGCCCTGAAAATAAACATAGAGAAATATTAGATCACATAATCCAAACTCATAATCACGGCTTACATTACTGTAAAAAAAAGAAAATTAAATTATAATGAATTACACAATTTATATAATGCATAATTTAAATTATAATATAATAGACTTCCTTGAAATAATAAAATATTAATTGATAATTATTTTTTATGAATTAGCATACACAAAGGAGTTACACAAATTATATAACACATCTAAGTTATAATTAATGCATTTCATTGTAATATTACAATAAAATAATATATTATAGAATATAAAAAATTCATAAATCATATTTTTTAATCATAAATTATACAATTATAATACATGTTTTATAATAATTCAAAAGAAATATTTAAAATAATATATTAAAATATTAAATTATAATCATTTCTATTCATTAGAAATATTAAAACAAATATTAAAACAAATGTTTATAAGATACATTCATATATATATAATAGATTTTTAAATCATTTTTATTTGGTTTATTGTGATAAAATATTAAATTATAATCATAAATTATAATGAATTACAAAATCAATTATACAATATATTTATATACATTAAAAAAATTATAATAAAATAATTTATATAAAATTATGATCACTTTCATTAATTAGCATTAATAAAAATATTGACTAATGAATTACACAATTCTAGAATACATTTTGAAATGACAATAAATACTTTCCATTATAATAAAATATTAAATTATAATTACTAGCAAATTTAAAATAAAAAAAAATACTTATATACTACATATTTAAATGGTAATAAAATAAAATTCAATCAACTTTTCATAACATTAAGCACAATTAATATAACAAATCAGTTAAATTGTAGGATATTTAGTCAATAATTTAAAAAAAAACAGGCTTTATTATCTACTTATGATCTATTTCTGCACATGTCATCATGATGCTGTGGAGAGAAATATGATCGAGGTGTTCTTGACGGGTTGTGTGTGATTCAGTGAAATACTCACTTCTCCTCTCCGGTGAGCACTTTCTCCAGATCTCTGCGAGGAGTCTGTCCTCCTGAGCTGTGGGAGGAAGCAGACGGAGAATGAGCCAATCACACGCATCCGCTCACGTCACATGCTCTCAGGCAAACGTGCGCTTGCTCATCTGATCCACACCAGCAGGGTTTGATCACACACACACACACACAGTGCAGAGACTCACAGGCTTTCAGTGTTTAACAAACGTAAGATTAGAATGAATGAAAACAGGGTGATGGAGAGGACGAGTCTGGGGTTAAAGGTCAAGACACAGCACACTCTCCACTGCTGAGACCGACGGAACACAATCTGACTCGAGAGAAAAGAATCTGATTCAACTGAATCATACTGAACAGACGGATCAGTTACAGCAGAAGCTGACTGAACACAATCTGATCCAGCTGCACCATTTGGAGGGAAAAAAATTATTAGCAATTTTTCTGATAAAAAATTAATTGAGACTTAAAATGTGAATTTTTAATTAAAAAAAAAAAAGCTCCAAGCTTGCTGTGCTTATTTGTAGGTTTAAACAATTTAATAATAATAATAATAATAATAATAATGTAATTTTAAAATAATTTTGAGAAAAAATATATATATACTTTTCTTCTTCTTCTTCTTCTTCTTATTATTATTATTATATAATTAAACAAAAATAAGTTACACGATTACATAGGAAAAATCTAGAAAAAAGATAAAAATTAAGATAAATATTAATATTATTATTAAATACAAATATTAAATTATTATTGCAGCATTTCACAAAATCTGGTATTAAAGATAGATGACAACAACAATTACTTTTATTTACACTAAAATATATAATTACAATATATTTATGACTATAATAATATCTATCTGTTAATTTCTTTTTCAAACACAATTAACAACATTATTATTAAATGTAATTATTATTGTTGTTGCTATAAGAATTATTATTATAAAATAAAAATATTAGTATAAAAATATTATTGCAACTTTTCTACTATTTAATAATTATAATCATTATTTTTGTTTTAATAAAATAAAAATATTAGTATAAATTGTTTTAAATACAATTTTATTTGTTTTAATACAAATATTTATGGAATTTACAGATATAATAATAATAATAATAATAATTATTATTATTATTATTTTCTTTTTCAATTTAATATTGATTTTTAATTTTTTTGTTTTTTATTTTTATCGCGGAGCTGTTTTTATATGTGTGTGATATGTGAAGATATCATGTTATATAAGAGTATGTTTTTACAGAACAATTAAACAGAATAGAATAGAATAGAATAGAATAGAATGATTCACACACACATCAGTGTTAGAAACATTACTGATCTTGAGACGGTCAAGAAGGTTCGTGCTCAACACACACACACACACACACACACACACACACACAGAACCTGCGCGCCGGGGAAAAGACGTCTGGCTCTTGCTGTCTCTCAGACGTCTGGGGCTCACTTACACACACCACAGGAAGAGGAAGGAGGGACAGAATGACAGTGAGGAGTGACAGATGATTGACAGACGGAGAGCGTGTGTGTGTGAGTGTGTGTATGTGTGAGTGAGTGAGTGAGTGAGTGTGTGTGTATGTGTGCGCGTGTGAGAGAGTGTGCGCGTGCGTGTGTGAGAGTGTGCGTGTAAGTGAGTGAGTGAGTGTGTGTATGTGTGTGTGAGTGAGTGAGTGAGTGTGTGAGAGAGAGTGTGCGCGTGCGTGTGTGAGTCTGTGTGTGCAAGTGTGTGCACGTGTGTGAGAGAGTGTGTGCGTGCGTTTATGTATGTGTGTGAGTGTGTGTGTGTGTGCGCACGTGTGAGAGAGTGTGTGTGTGTAAATGTGTGTGTGTGAGTGCGAGTGCGTGTGTGAGTGCGTGAATGTATGTGTGTGCATGAGTGAGTGAGTGTGTGTGTGTATGTATGTGTGTACGTGAGTATGTGTGTGTGTGTGTGTATGAGTGTGTGTGTGTGTGTGTGTGTGTGTGTGTGTGTGTGTGTGTGAGAGAGTATGTGTGTGTGTGTGTGTGTGTGTGTGTGTGTGTGAGTGTGTATATCTGTTTGTGTGTGTGTGTGTGTGTGTGTGTGTGTGTTACCTGAGGCGTCTGCGCGGGGCGATCTGCTGGTCCAGGTCTCTCTGCTCTCTCTCTTCTCTCGTCATTCCCTTGTAGTTGGATGATAAACCGAAGATGGGCCGAGACCACTCGTCTGCACACACACACACACACACACACACACACAAAACCAGGGCTTGAGAATGCTCTCAGAGCAGAACCCTTATTTGAACGTTTCTGTTCCAACGTTCCTCTGCATTATTGTCGTTCTCAAACCGGTTTGCATAGAAAAAATACCGGTTAATAATGTTATTTTTAAAACTTTTTCTTTGCTTATAATAATAGCAAGCCTAATAATAATAATAATAATAATAAAGTACAGCATTTTCTACTTTAAAAAGAAAAAGCAAAACATTCAAAACTGTCAAGATTTGCAAAATAAATAAAACTATTTTCTGTCATCTCGTTTTCCTTTCCGTAACCTTTGGATCGCATCACAATAAACTCAAACCCAGCACATTTTTTTTCTTCAATGATTTAAGTGAAAAACATTTTGTGTGTAGGCCAATATAGGCTGTTCCTTTTTATGTAAGCCTGTAGTTTTATTCTAGTGTTTCCATTGACAGCAAAGTTAAAATATTAAATGGAACGATAGAACAACGTTATTAACCGGTTAATGGCCATTTCAAATATTTGATTCTGTTTGGAACTATAAGATTTGATTTAGTTTGGGTTTCTGGTTCTGTTCCTGCACAGAACACTCAAATCACTGCAGGAACACACACTCAAACAGATCCAGGAATGGTAAAGACGAGGTGTTCGTACTGATGAGTTTGAGCGCGAGGTCTTTGTTGGGTCGAGACTCTTTGGGGTGTTTGTAGAGGTACATGACGGCTCGTCCGATTCCACTGAGCTTCAGTGTTTCCTGACTCACGCTGGGCAGCTGAGAACACACACATGAGTTGAAAAAAAATTAAATTACGCTAATCATCATAATCATAGAATGGAATAGAAAAAAAAACAGATTAAAAAAAGATAATAAATATAAATAAGTACATAAATATAAAAAATAAAAGTATATCCCCTAATTTAGACAAACACAGAATGTGATAAAAATATATTTAAAAAAAAATAAATAACAAAAAAATAATAAAAAAAAAATAATAAAAAATATACATAAAAATATATAAGACTATCTATATATATATATATATATATATATATATATATATATATATATATGTGTGTGTGTGCGTGTGTGTGTGTGTGTGTGTGTCCTCTGACTCAATCACAAAAAATTATAAATATGAAAAATAAAATCAATTGAGACACTAATTAATAATAGTAATAAAAAAATAGTAATTATAATAATACTAATAAGGCAATACTAATTTGTAAAAATAACAATAATCCAAACGTAATACACATAAACTAATTATAATTAAATAAATCTAAATAATAAACTATTTAAAATAGTAAATAAAAAAATAAAACTACATTCCCTTGGTCAATAATAATAAATATAAAAAAATACAAATCTAAATAATAATAAACCATTCAAAGTATAAAAAATAAATAAATAAAACTACATCCCCAAGCTCAATACACAAACACAGAATGTAATAAAAATCATGTAATAAAAATATTAATTAAAAATATACAATAAATAAAGTAAAAATATAGCCCCTAAAAAACAAAAAAAAAAAAAAATTATATTATATATATATATATAATATATATATATATATATATATATACATACATACATACATACATACACACACACACACAGAATGTAATACAAATACATACAAAAAAACATTTAGGCCTACATAAATTTGACTAATACTACTGGAAAAATAAAAGTAAAATTACAAGTAAAAGTAGAAGATTACAATATATCTCTACCTCAACAGACAATCATAGAATGCAATAATAAAAATATATATTTGAAAGTGTTAAGCTGGTGCAGACTGACTTCCTGCAGGATCTTGAGGAGCTCCTCTCGTATCTTGAGCGCTGGGAGACTCCTATCCGGGAGAGGACTGATCCACTCCTTTATGGCCATCATCACACCACTGTCTATGAACGTGTCCTTCAGATCCTGCCTGCACACACACACACACACACACACACACACACACACACACACACACACACACATTTAAACCAATGGAAATTCAGTTTGCGTCTGTCCTGAAACTACAGCGAGGTGAACACACAGGAAGAGGAAACACTCACTTCTTCAGATGCATCACCACTGTGGGCAGCAGCATGAGCTTCTTCAGAGCCGGTTTCTTCTGACTGTTCAGAGTCCGGTCCTCCTGAAACACACACACACACACACACACACACGTTAAATGTTTTTAAAAGAAGTGGATTCCATTTTTTTAAATAATCAGGATTTTTCTGATGATTAAATTAAAATTGTAGTAGAAAGCATGTCTAATTGACTCATAAAATGAAACTTATACAACACGATTTATTAAAATTTGAACAAAAACTAAACTTTTAGGGCCTGTTTTTTTCCCTCTAAATCTCATTATCTTTTTCTTTTTGTGGTTTAATATTCACTGACACTAGTCCTTATTGAGATTTGATCCATTTAAATATTTCTAGACTCCATTTTAAAGGGTTCAATTAAATTTACTTGCATCACAGAAATTATACTTCTGCTCAAGGCTGCATTAATTTGATCAAAAATACAGTAAAAACAGTGAAATATTTTTACAACTTAAAATAACTGTCTTCTATGTGAAAATATTGTAAACTGTAATTTATTTCTGTGATGCGCAGCTGTATTTTCAGCATCATTACTGCAGTCTTCAGTGTCACATGATCTTCAGAAATCATTCTAATATGATGATTTACTGCTCAAGAAACATTTCTGATTATTATCAATGTTGAAAACAGTTGTGCTGCACAATATTTTTGTGGAAACTGTGATAGATTTATTTGTGTTTATTTGAAATAGGAATCTTTTGTAACATTATAAATGTCTTTACGGTCACTTCTGATCAGTTTAACACAGTCTTGATGAATAAAAGCCTTCATTTCTGACCCCAAAGGTTTGAACGGCAGTGTAACCGAACTCCACATAAATCAGCAGCAGGTCACAGACGCTGTGGACGTTCAGCTATATATAACACACACACACACACACACACACACACACACACCTCTGCAGCTTCGGTCATTTTGGTGATCATGGCGCTCACGACATCATCGGCGTCACTGATGAACGTCCCTCCGTCTCGATTGCGTCTGCGTTTGCCGCTCTGAGCTTTCTTACGGGCCAACATGATCTCAAAGTCTGACATGAAGGACATGCTGAAACACACACACACACACACACACACGATCATCATCTGCATGTCAAAAGACTAGGGATGACACGATTCACTCAACTCACGATTCAATACATGATTCTGATTCAACGATTCGATTTTCTCCTGATTTTTATTTTTTTTTTTACAAAATGAGATTGCAGATATTCTACAGTAAATGAGAAGGTGTCCTTTCATTAGGCTACTGCTGAACATTTCTCTGTCAAATTGAAATGTAACGAAACTAAATTTAAATTTACTCTTTTCCTCCTCTGTCCACGTCTTCATCTGAATCAGAGTCGTCCTCCAGTCTCTTGTGTCCCGGCGCCTGAGTCTGCGGCCGCTCGGCCTCCAGCTCCTCTTGATTGAAGCCCTGAACACACACACACACACACACAGGGTCAAAGGTCAAGAGAAAGTGATGTGTGTGATGTGACAGACTGATAGATAGATCAGAAATATTAATGTGTGCTTACTGTAAACTCCTCCTCTTCCTCCTCACCGGACTCTCCGAAGATGTCTGCGATCATTTTCCTGAGGAACAGAAAGAGACGGTCACACACACACACACACACGGACAGAGAGACTGATGAAGAGCGCTACTGACTCTTCCTCGTCGTCGCCGGACTCGCTGTCGCTGCCGAACAGAGCCTTCTCGTCCTTCGTCCCTGCGTCTCTCTTCATCGTGTCCTCCTCATCCTCGCTGTCTGAGCCCAGCTCCTTCAGTTTAGCTGCTAAACTCTTATCAGGAGCTCCAGAGCCGTCATCACTGCCGGAGTCTTCATCATCAGACACCAGCCTGCTCTTCTTCACCTCTGCAGAGACACAGGCACCACCATCATCATCATCATCATCATCATCATCATACAGCGAGAGTTAACCGTAACTCTACCTTTCTCCTCATCTTCATCACTGTCTGACAGAACCGCCTTCTTCCTCTTCACTGAAACACAATTCAACCAAAAACTGTGAGTTTCATTTATAAACTTAATATTATCATTATAATGATTATAACAATACAACTAAATTGAAATAAGATTAAAATTACATTAAAAATATTAAAAGTAATACAATATTATAAACCATAATAATCATAGTAATAAATGTATAATAATATTAAAGTAATATAAATAATTATTATAATAGTTGAATTACAAAATATAAATGCAATACTACATATATATAAAATAATTTATAATTTTATAATCAATGTTGTTATTCTTAAAAATATATAACATTATTAGACTTTTTTTTATAAGTCAACTTATAGCATATTATATAAATATTAATATTAACAACAATAAAATAGTAATTTATAAATATTACAGAATATAATAAAGGAGCACATCTGTAAAAATATATGCAGAATATGACTGCATTATAAGTATAATATTAATAAAATCAAAACATAATTTTTATATATATATATATATATTATATATATATATATATATATATATATATATATATATATGAATGATAATGTTATATATATATATTTAATAATTAAAATATACATATTATATATATATAATATGTATACTATAATTACATAAATATATAAAACATTATCATATTACAGTAAACTTATGACAGAATATTATAAACAATATTATTAACAATAATAAATTAAAATAGTTGAATACAAGTATAATACAGAATTTATATAATTATCATCATCACTATAATATCTTTAAAATATAATAATATTAATACACACACACACTATACATATACATATATATATATATATATATATATTATATATATAGTATAGATATATATATATATACACAAAAAAAAGTATTTATTTTATAAATAAATATTATAATACATGTATAATACTATTTATTACAAATTAATTAAAAAAAATTAATCATTTAGAATTATATAATACTGAAAGTCGTTTCTGAGTAAACAAACATACCAGGCTTCTCATCTTCATCACTGGCCAGAGCCCGTCGTTTAGGCCCTTCATCCTCATCACTTCCTGCTTCCTGCTTCGGTTTCTCCTCTTCTTCATCACTGTCTGAGTTCATCACAGCTTTCCATTTTCCCTCTTCCTCCTTCTTCCTCCCCTCCTCCTCTTCCTCCTCTTCTTCTGCATCAGAGTCTCTCAGAGTCTTCTGTTTGGGTTTGTCCTCGTCTGAATCGCTGGCCGCGTCTGATTTAGGGCTGTGTCTCTTCTGTGTTTCCTCCGGCTCGGAGTCGCTGGCTAGGTGTGGTTTCTCCTCTTCCTCCTCGATGTCCGAGGTGCTCGCTCTTCTCTTCACAGGAGAGCTGCCCTCCTCTTCCTCCTCGCTGTCTGCGGGCCGCGGCGGCTCGGGCTCTGAATCGCTCGCGTCTCCTCCTCCTCGAGCCTCGTGATCCGAGCCGCTGTC
Source organism: Cyprinus carpio (assembly GCF_018340385.1). Lineage (NCBI taxonomy): Eukaryota > Metazoa > Chordata > Actinopteri > Cypriniformes > Cyprinidae > Cyprinus > Cyprinus carpio. Next base: position 26,736,221 of record NC_056611.1, read on the forward strand.
TGCGTTCTCAGACCTCCGGTCGTGAGCGGCGTCCTCGTTATCACTGCCTTCATCCTGCACGAGCAGAACAACCACAAAACAACGTTCCAACCTTATTTCATCCAGGAGCTACTTTAAAAGATGAAAGCGGCTGAGAGCTACCAGTGTTATACAATACTTCTTAAACAATGCATCAATCCAAACTGTTATACACGGCGTTGCTAAAATGTGCTGAAAGTAGGGTTGCAAAAAGGAGGAACATTTCCAGTGAATTTCGGAAATATTCCAGGAATTTGGAAACTTTCCAGGATTTTTTTTTTTTTTTTTGAATATTCCAGGATTTTTTTTTTTTTTTTTTTTTTTAATTATTCCAGGATTTGTTTTTTTTTTTTTTTTTTTTTTGAATGATTCCAGGATTTTTTTTTTTTTTTTTTTTTTAAATATTTACCGTTTTTTGTTTTTGTTTTTTTTTTTTTTTTTTTTGTTTTTTTTTTTAATATTCCAGGTTTTTTTTTTTTTTTTTACGTTTCTGGAAATGTTCCACCCCTTTGCAACCCTAGCTGGAAATATTAAAAAAATTACCGATACACACTGAAATCATTTTGTCATGTTTTAGGAGAAAAGTCAACAAATAAAAGTAGCAGCACTTTTTTTCCACTTTTGCATGTTCGCATAAATAATGAAATAAGACCAAAAAAATGCACAGCCACATTATAAACTAACAAAAAATATGTTATCTACTGACATGAACTACATTTTCAAACAAAGCTTTGACCATTTGTAAAAATAAAACTATAACACATCGGCCTTTATATCTTTTTTTAATAAAAAAATAAGAGTCGGAATGATAAATTAAATTTGATCTGCTTCATAAAAGCTAATGTGCTTTCTAAAAATCACCCGTTAAGATTTACATTAAAAGTGTGTTCTGATTTTCCCATTGGTCTGAACAAAAACAGGTCAGACAGATCGAATGAAATTGTAAAAGCACAGTTTGCCAGCAGGTGGCGCTTGTGAACAGCAGAACAGAGTACAGTAGCATCCTCACATAACTTCATATATTCTTTCACATAATTTCCCTCCTTCAGTCATGCTTTCACACAAACCGAAACTACTCTGCGTGAGACTCTCAATAACTTTGATTAAAGCAGAGCTGTATTTACTGAGAGTTTTTCAAATCCCGAGAATCAAACACGGGTTTAATGAGAATTAAAATGCGTTACGGGATAATTAAAAAAAAATCCAAACCTCAATCAGACCTCGAGCGACAGCACCGTGCTGTAGACCCCTGATTAACCCTCAGGTCCGAGATCTGGATGAGTTTGTTTCTTCATCAGATTTGGAGAAATGTAGATGTTGATTTAGTGTCTCTAAGGTGGATGCTCTGCAGTGAATGGGTGCCGTCAGGATGAGAGTCCAAACAGCTGATGAAAACATCACAATAATCCACAAGTAATCCACACCACTCCAGTCCATCAGGATTACTTGTGGATTATTGTGATGTTTTTATCAGCTGTTTGGACTCTCATTCTGACGGCACCCATTCACTGCAGAGCATCCATTGCTCATCCTGATCTCGGACGACCTGATGGTCAATATATTTTATTTCTTGAAGTCGAGCACTAAACCCAAATCCCCAGACTGACCTCAGACTGCGGTGACGCGGGTCTGGCCTCCTCCTGCTCGTCCTGGACCGGAGTAGCGCTGCCATCATCTGAACAAATACAAACCCAGAGTCTCTGTACTGTGATGCATTATACAGTAATTGACACACACTGGTGTTTACACGGTGCACCAGGGGCGGCGTTAGGGATGGGCTAAGGGGGCTGGAGCCCCGAATGTTTTTATTACCACCATGCCATCAATGAATTTTCATGCCCAATAAAGTAATTTATATTAGAATTTAAATAAATAAATAAATATCTCTCGACTCTCACGTCTACAGTGTCTGTCAATTTACGCGTTGTCATTCACACCCGACAAAAACCGCCCACTGAGTCTAGTGCTTCTGACTGACATGTAAACTGGCCAACCATCGATGAGCGTCTGTACGATCCAGCCAACGATATGAGATCTTTTGGAGCCAGGCGTGTAGTATTTTACTAGATCAATTTATTTAAAAATTAAAATGGATATTTCAAAATTCTTCAAAAAAAAAATAAAGGAAGTAAAACACCCCCAACCAACACTTGAACGCCAAGATACAAGAGCTTCAGGTATCTGTGACTTTTAATCATAGTATTATATTTCTTTTTCGGTTTTAAATTGTGTCTGATTTAACGTTACATGTTGAACATCTAACACTTAACGGTTGCGCAGCACAGTCTTTAGGACACACACACACAGTTATAATGTTTGTTTAGCACGGTCTGTGGCAGACTTTTCGTGTCAGGGCAACAATTCAATAAACAAGATAATAAAAAAAGACATATATCGCAAAGGAAATGGTTCCAAACAAAGCATGTTGTTGTGCTCTGCAGCAACACACAGCGGTGTTTACTGAATAAATTTGCGTGAGTAAATGATTCACTGACCCATTCATAAAAACAGTTGCTTACTTTTTTTTCAGAATGAATCATCTGTTTCGAACGAATCCATTAATTAAATGACTGACCGACTCACTCATTAAGGCAGTGGCTTAATGAAATCAAGACGATACACTCTTAAACTACCACCATCAATGCAATAAAGTGTTCAGACCGAAACGGGATGGAGGGAGGCACATAAAACCACTTTACAGTAAAGTTTTATTTATCATTAGTTACTTCATTACCAATAAACTAAGATTTTTTTTTTATTATTGCATTCATTCATATTTGTAAATCTTTTTTTTTTTTTTTTATCAAAATACAATTGTTCATTACAAAGAATTTTGAATTTTCAGACCATATGGACACTAACTAATGTTAACAAACACAATTTTACTGTAAAGCATTATAACAAAAAGAAAATTCAAAGCAAATGAAAAAGGCAAATACGCAAAGTAGAGAAGTGGGCACACTTTAAGAGGAGAATAGTGTAAAAGGGTATAGGGAGAAAAAATAGTGGGGAGAGAGTGGAGGGAGGAAAAATGAGTGGACAAGATTTATGGAGAAGAGAAAGGGAGGACATTAAAAACAAATGGAACAAAGAAGAGGAAAAATGAAGACATTAGATTAATGAGAATGATGAGATGACAGGTGTGGATAGAAGAAGAGAAAGGAGAGTGGAGAGAGGCAAGGAGAGAGCCCAAAAGGAGAGCTGTTATGATGAAAAGAAGAAAAACAATTGAGGAAAGAGGAAAGCAGGCAACAGCAAAAGTTAGGACAAAACTTTATGAGGCAGCCCACAGCAGAGGAATGATGCACAGACTTCAGTAGAGGGTAAGGTTTATCTGCTAGACTGAATAACTTGAATCTGTTTACTGTAATGCATAAACACAGAGATAAAGTCCTTTGTAGAGTAAGAGTATGTCAGTGCACTGCTTAATGTTTGCTTCTTATCCCTGTTCTACCAGGACGAGTGTAGCCAGTCAGGCTTGATTGGAAAAGAAAAGAAAAGAAAACTGAGAGTCAGCATATGTGTCAGGATACAAGGGATAAACTTTAAATAAAATGTTTTAAATTTGTTTTTTATATATATTTTAAACAAGGTAAATCTTTCTGATTTATTAAAATAAAAAGTCACATGGATTTTTATGGGCTAAGCCCCGGATCTCCACTCACCCTAGAACCGCCCCTGCGGTGCACTGTTTAAATAGCACACTTTCTCAGTCTAAATGACCAAAAACACGGTATTATCATTGTATTTGTCCAAAAAAAACATGAAAATACCGTGGTACTTTGATGAATTATATAGTAATGCGTGTTTGGTATAGTGCTACGCCGACGCGCATTAAAGAATACCGCGTTATTACCCAAACACGTGATGTTACCACGGTATTGTTGCGTAAGAGTCTGGAATAAGAAGAGTGTGTTGTGGTTGGTGTAAGGTCACCTGAGTGGATCTCCTCGTCTCCATCCATCTGGACCGAGCACAGAACCGCACTGTTTCAGTTTCTCCCGAACACACACACACACTCACACACACCAATAACAACAATAACCCCGAACCGGCGCTGAGCGGACGTCGGAACGCGACTCTTCTGTGGATCCGCGGGGGTCTTCTATATGTCCCGGTTTCTCCGCACGCACATGAGCTATTATTAGTTTATCTGCTGATATATTGTTACTGACTGCTAGTAACTGTCCGTGTTTTCCTTTCCTCCTCTAAAATGGTGTCGTCGCCACTCTGGGACGCATGCGTGCGGACGCGCCGACGCTTTAATATTACGTCAGTAAAAACGTCGTCATTTGAATGGGCGGAGCTTCGCAAACAGACGGCGGGCAAGAACTCCAGTCTAGTCTAATAACTTCAAATTTAGAAATCATATTTGCATTACTATTTATATATGTGTATGTGCGTATATATATATAATAAATAGCATCCAAAATAAAAGTTTTTGTTTACATTATATATATATATGTGTACTATGTATATTTATTATGTATATATAAACACACAGACATACAGTATATATTTTAAAAATATTTACGTTTATACATTTATATATTCATATTCTTATTTCCTTGTTACCTTGATTGATAGTTATTAATTTATTATATAATAAAAGTTTTTGTTCACATAATGTGTGTAATGTCTATATTTATTATGTATATATAAATGCACAAACATACAGTATTTATTTTGAAAATATTTACATGTATATACATTTATATATTTATATTCTTATATGTTTTTATTATATATAAATATATTTAATATAAACATAACATATTTCTTCTTAAATAATATACATGCATGTTGTGTGTATTTATATATACATAATAAATATACACAGTATACACACATATATTATGTAAACAAAACTTTTATTTTGGATGTGATTAATCGTGATTAATCATTTGACAGCCCTAATTCTTATATTTTATATTATATGTAAATATATTTAATATATAAATATAACATTTTTCTTAAATATATACATGCAAGTGTTTGTACTCATTTATGCATAATAAATATACACAGTACACACATATATTATGTAAACAAAAACTTTTATTATGGATGCGATTAATCACGATGAATTGTTTGACAGCACTAATATATATATATATATATATATATATATATTATATATATATATATATATATATATATATATACATTTTTAGGAATTTAAACTAATATAATATAAACTAATTAAATAAAAATGAATTTCTTTTTGAGACTCCTGATTATTAATTTAATTAATATTTGTTTGATTTTCAGATGTTCAGATGCTTTTTGTTTATATTAAATAAATTACATAAATACATTAACAAATAAACAAATACAAAAAAATTTTAATACATGTGTTTTTTTTATTTTGGGTAAAATATTTTAAAGATAAGTGAAAATATAATAGTTTTAAAAAAAAAAATATTATGGATGTAAAATTGTACATAGACTTGATTTTTTCTTCTAATAAAAGAGTGAAATCTTTCCTCCCCTGACATATACAGTCAGTCGTGTAATATTTCCTATTGTGTCTCGCTCAAAATTATGAAAACATGAAACTGAAAATGACCAGGCAGCAAAGAAAAGTGAAGTTCTGGGTTGTGTATTCAAAAACAAACCAACACTGGACTAATTTCATAGTTAAATAGCTTTTAATCCATTAGTTAGAATAAGACACAAACTTTTAAGACATCAACAATGATAGTAATATAATGTGTATCACATGATATTAATTGCTATAACTGTGTTTATGTATTTATTTTTATTCAAGTGTGCATTTAAAGTCAACACGAAACTGCATCCCCAATCCATTTTACTTTCTTAATCAGACACATCCTCAATAAACCAGGATCTTAAACCCATCAGATGGGTTGATTTAATCCATAAGGAAGCTGTGGATAATCAAGTGTCTCTATATTACAGAAAGTTGAAAAATAAGGACTAGTGAGCCACAATAAAAGATGGTTATTCATTCTGATAATGCATAAAGAACAGCATGCACTGATGAATCATTCACACACATGCGTTAAGAAAGTAAACAGGGTCAGTTCTGATTTCATGTTGACTTCGATATCCTAAATATTCACCGTAAGTGTGCATTTCCTTCAAAGTTCAGTGTAGAAGCGTGTTTGACTGCAGCACGATATAAAAACGGGTCAAAAGCCTTTAGTAAAACCAACAGCACAGCCTAAAATCAGGAGGGGAACAGTCAGTGTGGATGAAATGAGCTGGACCCGGTCGCACACACACACACACACACACACACACACACACGCGTTAACCGTCACACACTCAGCGTTACATCCAGCTTCTCTTTCAGAAATTCAAAACAGACGTTTAGTTTTTAACTAGTTGCAACATTAAGATTTCCCTCTTTTGTATTTTCCCTTGTCCCATAGTGACCTCACTTGACCTCACTTGACCTCACTTGACCTCTGACCTCCCGGTCCCTCTCTAGTTTTTCTCCTCTTCATCCTCAGAGCCGCGGAGGAACTGACGGCGAGAGAGTTTCTCGGGGTCGTGTGACGCCATGTTACTGAAGTCACGGAAAATATCCTGAAATGTTTCATCGTCTCCTGAGGAAAAGACACGAGAAGAATTGTGCTCGTTGTTGTTAGAAAGTTTCACTGTAAACAGAACTTCTGATTGTGGTTTATGAGATGTTTCTGCTTAATATGAAGGCTGTACACACGAATGATGTGAAAAGTGCAATAGCAGATACTGTTCTGATAAACATAACTCATTTTCTTATTAATTTATTATTATTATAATTATTATTTTATTCATTTATTTTTACACATTCAAATGTAATTGTGTGTGTATATATATATATATATAATATATATATATATATATATATATATATATATATATATAAATATATATATATATTATATATATATATATATATATATATATATATATATATATATATATATATATATATAAATAAACAACTGATTTTAATTAAAATATTTTGTAATTAAAACAATGTAATTGTTTTCATTTAAAACTTTGTAAATATGATAGTATTGTATAATACAATTATTTTAATTAAAATAATAAAACAGTTTTATATAGTTAATTTATCCAGTTTTAATATGATTATGCTGCTGCCCCATACATATATATGTACTTATTAATTTTTATTCCATAATTACTATAATTTAACTTCATTATACTATATATGTTGGTATGGTGAAGTTGTAATGGTTCTGTATTTGTGTTGTTGTTATTATTATTATTAATATTATTAGATTTTTATTTATTTTTGTATACATTTATGTATGCATATATAAATAAAATATTGATTTTAATTCTTAATTAAAATATTTGTAAATAAAATAATGTGAGTTTTCATCTAGAATGTAATTACAATAATATTTTATATTATCAATTGTTAATATTTATTAATATAAACAGTTTTAATATTAATTTTAATATTTTTAATCATAAAATGAATAAATGTACAATTATTTTAATTAAAATTATTTAATATAATCAATCGAGATTATATTATTTCAGAATTGCAATGCTTTCAGCATATAAATACATATGTAATTATTGTTTTTTCATTCCATTGTTATCTTTTTTTAAATTAATGTTGATGTGAGAAAGTTGTAATGATTCTGTATTTTGTTTTGTTACTTTGGATCGTATAACAAAATTTTATAGAATTCAAAAATAACAATAGCTATGTTGCCATCCAAAGATTCAAATTAAATTTATGTGCAAAACTGGAATATAGCATGAAACATTTGCAGATTATGCACATTTTTTCTAATCGGATAAAGAGTTACTCAAATGTGCATCTTGGAATTTCCATCCAGCGTTTTTTATTCGATATTCCAAAATGCACATAAAAAAAGGTGGATGGAAACATAGCTAAGAACATCTTACCAACAGATCCGAAGAATCCCTCTGAATCCCTCATTTCCTCATTCATTCGAGCCATTCTCAACCTGAAACACACACACACACATTAATGATTTCTAGCACACACACAGCACACACAAACACACTCTGATCACTCACAAAGTGACAATGTCAGCGTGCGCGGTTTCTATGGCGATACTGAGTGGATCGTTTCCCTTTTCATCAGCTGCATACTGATTGGCTCCTCTCTTGAGCAGCAGACACACCTGCCTGAAGCGACCAATCACAGAACAGCATCATATTAAAGATCACAGCCAATGAAAACGGACTCATTTTACTTGCTTAATAGGGATGTAACGATGAACCGCAAGCTGGTTGAAAAGCGATTCAAATATGTGACGATTCAAATTGGTTGAGATGCCAAACAAATTGCGATACAATTGGAGCAGGAGTTTATATGAATGTATCTCTGAGGGCAACTGACTGTCGTTAGAAAAGTTTACCTGGTATTTACTTTTCATTTTGCCTCTGAACGATGCACATCAAAGTAGAGTTCATAAGCGCAGCTCTGCTTTGTTTACAGCGGTAACCAAGGAAACACTGTATCACTGCTGTTCATGAGCACAGCTCTGCTTTGTCTACAGCGGTAACCATGGAAACACTGTATAATTGCTGTTCATAAGGGCAGCTGTGCTTTGTTTACAGCGGTAACCATGGAAACACTGTATAATTGCTGTTCATAAGGGCAGCTCTGGTTTGTTTACAGCGGTAACCATGGAAACACTGTATAATTGCTGTTCATAAGGGCAGCTCTGCTTTGTCTACAGCGGTAACCATGGAAACACTGTATAATTGCTGTTCATAAGGGCAGCTCTGGTTTGTCTACAGCGGTAACCATGGAAACACTGTATAATTGCTGTTCATAAGGGCAGCTGTGCTTTGTTTACAGCAGTAACCATGGAAACACTGTATAATTGCTGTTCATAAGGGCAGCTCTGCTTTGTTTACAGCGGTAACCATGGAAACACTGTATAATTGCTGTTCATAAGGGCAGCTCTGCTTTGTTTACAGCGGTAACCAAGGAAACACTGTATCACTGCTGTTCATAAGCGCAGCTCTGCTTTGTTTACAGCGGTAACCAAGGAAACACTGTATCACTGCTGTTCATAAGCGCCACCTGCTGGCAGAGAGTGATCTGCGTCTCATTCAGAGCTTCTGCTGTATCCTTCAGATATGTTTTATGTATAGTGACACAAAACTAAATTCAGACTATTCTGTTTCTGCATCAGATTTTAGAAATTATACAGTCTAACGTAGATTAAAAACTGCTCATGCTGCATGTACGCTGCATCTTTGTTTGGATGATGACTAAAATACAGTGGTTTCCTCTCATTTTAAATGGGAAGAGCGCAGACAAAGCCTTAGTTTGTTTATATGAAGAGATTTATTTTATTTGTGTAACTTATTTGATTTGGGGTTTGTTTTAAGATTTCAATTTAGTTTTGTCATATTTCAATGTTTAGCAATAGCCTAATAAAAGGACACCTTTTCAATTACTGTATAATGTCTTCAATCTCATTTTGTTAAAAAAAAACAATCGTGAGAAAATGGAATCGTGAGCTGAGTGAATCGTTACATCCCCATTGTTTAATAAATGTTTGTGAGCTGTTCAGTGCACGAAGTCGCTCTGATAATCCAGCTGGTGATGTACCCCGTGTGTCCGCAGGTGGCAGCAGCGTGCAGCGCTCCCTGTCCGTGCTGATCCCTGTGATTCACATTCGCGCCATTCTGCAACAAAAACTCACACGCCGACAGCGAGCCCTGCCAGAGAAAACACACACACACACACACACACACACCCCGTCACTGAAGGCGATAATCACACACATTAAATGTGACCTATTATGCCCCTTTTAACAAGATGTAAAATAAGTCTATGATGTCCCCAGAGTGTGTATGTAAAGTGTAAGCTGAACATACCCCACAGATCATCTTTCACAGCTTGTTAAAATTGACACTTTTAGGGTATGAGACAAAACTTGACATCGCTTTCAAATGCAATGTTTAACTACCGCATTCCTATTCTCGATCATTCTGGAAGCAGGATCAGTGAAAACAAACATAACTTCAGCAACATTAACCTTACAGAGTGCTCTTTCAGAAAGGCAATTTGGAAAATAAACACATGATGTGACATGATGATGAGAACGATGTCAAATTCACCGTCCCTCCCACAGACGCTGCATTAGAGACACCCTCGCATTAGCACACTTTAAACACGCTCGGACTCTCAGCTGTCACTCACCCCGATGGCTGAACCAATCAGAGCCGTCCGTCCCTCCTGCTCAGGGTTACTCCAGTTCACTTCCGCCCCCTCGGCCAGCGCCGTCGCCATGGCAACAAGATCACCGCTTAGCGACGCCTGATACAGCCTCCCACCGGCCCGTAGCTTTACTGTTTCTATAACAACAATTAATTCAAATAATTATTATAATAAAAAATATTTAAAATGAAATGTTATTTAATTTAATGATTAATGTAATTGAACGTAATAATACTAAAACATTATATTTCATAATAACATTATTAACTTATTAATTACATTATTTTAATTAATCTTTCAAATAATTAGCCTGAGGCCGCATCCCGTGACCCTAGTGCAGAAGATAAGAGGTTTGGAGAACGAATGGATGGAATTAAAACAATAATATTATTTAATTACAATTATTTTAAATTAAAATAATCGCATTATTTTAATGATAAGATATTATTTTAATGAATTAAATTAATTTTGTTATATAATTGTATATTAACATTTACATTTAGCAGAAGCTTTCATCCAAAGTGACTGAAGACAATAGATGTTAATTATATAAATGTATTTTTAAATTATATTTTATTTTATTTCTACAATATTTCAATTAACAATTACAATGTTTATTTAATTTAAATTTTTAGTTAATTATAATAGGTTATTTTTATAAGTTTATTTTATAAATTTATTATATTTCTTTTAATTAAATTATTTTAAATAAATGCAAAGATTATTTAAATTAAAATTATATAATTAATTTAAAACAATTATATTATTTAACTATATATATATATATATATAATTTTAAATATTACTTTAATTAACAAAACACTTTTTAATGATACAAAATTAATTAATAATTAAATTCATTTTTAAATTTAAACTATTATTTTAATAATAAAACAATTATTTATCGAAACCATATGAGATGTTTTATATTTAAATATTAATATATTAATTAGAATATTAAAAGACTATTATTTTATTTTATTTGAACAATATTTCAGTTAACAATTACAATGTTTATTTAATTAAAATAATAGAAAATTAAAATAAGTTCATTTTAAAAATTTTAAATATTAATAATTTAAATTATTTTAAACAATTTTAAATAAATGCAGTATTTTAATAGTAAAAGATTATTTAAATTAAAATTATATAATTAATTTAAAACAATTATATTATTTAACTATATATATATATATATATATATATATATATATATATATATATATATATATATATATATATATATATATATTATATATTTTTTTTTTTTTTTTTTAATATTACTTTAACAAAACACTTTTTAATTATACAAAAATAATTGATAATTAAAATTATTTTAAATTAAAACTATTATTTTAATAATAAAACAATTATTTATCGAACGCATATGAGATGTTTTATATTTAAAAGAATATTAAAAAGACTAATATAGATTATTAAAGATAAACAACACAAACACACTCACCAGCATCAGGACCATCAGGATCACGTGTCACAAATCTCTTCTCCACATACTTAAACCGGATCCACTGTTCTTTATCCTGCCTGAGAGAGACAGAGAACATCCTCATCTATACATTCAGAGCGCTTAACATATAACAACACACACGTGAGAAACAGACACTTCCTGTGTCGTACCGTGGACTGTCTGCGCTGGGCTTCTGCAGTCCGTCTGCGGGCTTACGCTCATAAATGCCATTAATGACTTCATTACCCAGAACACACAGCAGCTGTGGGGGCGGAGTTATAGACGTAAATCAACCAATGGCACTAGCTGCTGTAACTAGGTTTTGGAGTGCTGGTTTATATCAGAGATTTTGATAAAAGAGTTCAAAACATGACAAACCTTTAACTGTTCCGGCTCCCAGGAATCAAGAGTGAGCGATCGAACCTTGGACAGATGAACGCCGAGACTCCTGTCGACACAAACCAGCAACATCACATTTAAACAATAAACAAACCCATTCAATATCACAGAGTTCAGGAGTAATGCTACTAATAAAACTACTAATCATCTGTGTTTACTGACTTTCAATAATTAATACACAATGAAAATATTCATTTTATAATTAAATTATATATCGTTACACAATAAAAAGAAAAGTATATGAAACTGGAAAATACACTTCCCAGTACCACTGAGATGACATCATTACAGATTTATTAATACTTTAAATTCGTTTTTATTGTTATATATTTAAATTTTCATCTACAGTTTAAAGTTTTAATATTTGTGTTAGTGTTTATTAGTTGTTGTTTTATTTTTATATGTCCCATTTACATTTTAGTTATTTTACGTTTTAGTAATTAAATTGCCATTTTACTTATTTATATTTTTTAATTTGTGTCTATATAGTTTTTATTCATTTTCATTTTGGTTTTAGTTATTTTAGTGCATCAAGTTAAACTGAATGAAAATTATGAATGTTTTTTATTTTGATTTAGCAACAAAATGAAATAGTTTATATTTTATTTTATTTATTGTTTATTTTAACTATTTTTATGGTTTTGGCTGGACTTTAACATTCAAGGTGCGTCCCAGTTCTCACACTTATGAGCTATTCTATGCCATTTTTAGTATAAATAGTGAAAAAGTGCACTTTAAATGCCTGAATGATGCACTGAAAAATCAACACTTCATGCACTCAGCTGTCAGCTTTAATTACATTCTTAAGAACGAGCATCTAGAATCAGATGCTGATGACCTTCTATAACTCATACACTAGATGCTGGAGTGTGTAGTGCATCATGTAAAGCCAGCAGCTGCTCAGACATCACCTGTGGATCCCCGAGCACTCGATGCACATGGTGATGCCCAGGTTAACGCTGGCCCAGCGAGGCTCCGCCTCCCCGCAGTCACAGCAGCGCTGGTTACCGTTGCCGCGGAGAGCCACGCCCAGAGCGGGGGGGTGAGGGGGCGGGTCCGGAATGGCTGCGGGGGCGGAGTTCTCCTTCACCTAAACACACACAATATGCAAATAACAAACCTTTTGACCAATGAATATCTATTTCATATATATATAATCATATCGATATATATATATATATAAAAAACTCAAGTATATGTTTACAAATGTGTGTGTTGTACCTGAGTGTTTTGTTCTGTTACTTGATCACGGTATGCAATGTTTATACAGCCCTGAACAGCGTTAATCCACGCCACCTTCAGCTCCTCCGAATCCGCCTGTAACACACAACACCTGTGCACACAAACACATGATTACTAACACACACACACACACACACACCTGACAGCCTTTTAATGAGAACCAAACCAGTTTCTATATAAACGGCCATCGTTCAACTAGAAGACTGGACTGCAAAATAACGCTTTCAGCTATGAATCAGTTTAGCACATTTTAACACACATTTGACAGATTTCAGAGCCACACTGATGTGTGTGTGCTTCATCGTCTTACTTCTGCACTGACAGCAGCTCAAAACAGAAACGCCGGTCGATCACATCCAGAGATTTCACAGCACACAGACGCAGATCATCGAACAGAACCACTGGCGGCTCCTGAAACACACACACACACACACACACACAAGAGCACACACGCACACACACACACACACAAGAGCACACACGCACACGCACACACACACACACACACACAAGAGCACACACGCACACACGCACACACACACACAAGAGCACACACGCACACACACACACACACACAAACATGCACACACACATACACACGAGCACACACATATGCATACACACACACACGCACACACACAAGAGCACACACGCACACACAAACACACACACACACACACACACACGAGCACACACGCATAAACACACACACAAACATGCACACACACATGCGCACATACGCGCACACACACACACACACACACACACACACACACACACACACATGCGCACATATGCATACGCATACGCACACACACACACACACACACACATACACATGCGCACATATGCATACGCACACACACACAAACACACACACACACACAAACACACAAATGCACACACACAAACACACACATGCACACACACATACACATGCTCACATACGCATACGCACACACACACACACACACACACACACACACACACACACACACACACACAAGCACACATGCACACACACAAACACGCGCACACAAACACACACATGTGCACAGACACAAACACACACATGTGCACAGACACAAACACACACACACACACACACACACACACAAGAGCACACATGCACACACACAAACACACACACACACACACACACACAAGAGCACACATGCACACACACACACACACACACACACACACACACACACACAAGAGCACACATGCACACACGAGCACACACACGCGTGCACACAAACACGCGCATACACACACACACACACACACAATGTGAAAGAGGAACCAGTAACATGAAGACCCAGTTCTAGACTGATGTGGGTGCGTTACCTTGTGTGATTTAGAGTAGATTAACTGATTATTTTCAGTGTAGAACCAGCACCTGAGAGACAGAAACCACTGATAAAACATGTCTCTTCAGGGTTAGGAGAGTTAACAAACTGAAATCAACTAATCATTTTTGTTACTTGAAATTAAATAAACCATAACTGAAATCAAATATTCAACATTTTTTGACTTATTTCATTTCAGCTAGTTGCCAAGGCAATTTTTCTCATTTTCATATTTAACTCGATGAGCTACGAAAATGAACACTGAAAGAAAAAAGGATCAAAATGATACAAACACAATTATTAAAAACAAAAACAAAATGAAAGACAGATTATTCCAACATTCAAACAAATATACATGAATAAAAGCTCTGCTAGCATCTCTCACCTCTTCCACGTCTTGTTCTTCTTGCGCGAGCGTTTGAACAGGTAGCCCTGAATCGTTCCTCCGTCAGACGGGTTACAGACAATCACCGCTTCTCCAGACGCGTCCTGCCACACACACACACACACACACACACACACACACACACACACAGATCAACTACCAAAACACACCGCGATTAAACACACATCTGAAAAACATCAGCATTTGAAGAGTAAGTTAAAAACACTATTCATTTACTTTTATATTTATTTTAATATTCTGAATTGGATTTTTATATTTTCAGTTTTCACTTTAATTTAACTCTAATTTTAGTTATTTTGTTGTGTTTTTTATATTTACATTTATTTTAACATTTACACTTTTATTTAGTTATTTTAGTGCTTAAAGTTAAACTTGAAAATGTAAAAAAAAAAAATACAACTTAGTAAAATAAGATAAGTTAAAAAAAAAAAAAAAAAAAATATATATATATATATATATATATATATATATATATATATATATAAACTACATTAGTGTATCTCTGATTTTACAGTATATATATATAATATATATATATATATATATATGAACTTATCTTATTTTACTAACTAGGATCTTATTATACTTAACTAGGAAAATAAAAAAAATAAAAACAAAAAAATGTATTACAAATATCTAAACCAATTAAAAATATTCCTAAAAAGATACTTGATAATTACTTGAGAAGCTAATTCAAGACATTAAGTCTTGTATACTGATAAATGTACAAAATTGAGTTTATGCCTAAAACAAGACATTCTTCTTGCCCCACTGAAAGATTTTCATTCTTGTCTTAAGCATAAATGCACTTCAGTGCTTCTCGAGCAAATGCATCTCGATTTAAAACATTCTTAGACATTTGTAGACAGAAATGCAGAGTAATTAAATCATGTGCATGTGAAGTTCTCATTCCAGAGAGCGTTTCACTGAAGTAAGATGATGTTATTAATATTTTAGTCTGTTTTTCTGAGCTCAAAACTACAGATTTAGTTTCATCAGTGTTTTATAGCGAGTGTTATCATCTTACTCTCTGCTGGACGAGCAGGTGTGTGTTCTCCAGGTCTTTCCTCTTGGCAGAGCAGTCCGACGAAAGCTGAGAGAGCTGCACAAAGATATTACTCATATTTAACACCAATATCCATAAACACTGTGTGTGTGTGCATGTAAAGTGTTTATTTTGTGTCCATATGAATATCTGATGTGTGACCTGTGAGGCCATCGTCTTCATCGTCGGCTCTAGATCTCTCAGCAAATCAAATCCCTGATGAAAAAACGTGTTCTGAGCGTGAAAATACGAGAAGACCTGAGGGAGAGAAAGAAGAAGATGATTTCAGTCAGTTTACAAGATGTTACTGTATTTACAAACCCGGTTTTCTGATTAACAGCTCACCGAATTCAGAATATCCAACTTCTGTTGGACCTTGAAGTTATTCAGCTGCAAGAAAAGGAGAAAAACAATTCATTTCTCACTGGTGAACATGTCTCTGGGTGAATTTCTCCCTAATAAAATAATGAAATGAATAAATAAGATAGAAATAGCAAATGAATAAATAAATATATTTTTTTATTTTGCTGTAGGAGAATTTATCTGGGTGAATTTCTCCCTAATAAAATGTTTACAAATTAATTAAATAAAAACTAAATATTTTATTTCTCCCTACAAAACAAATAAAACAGAATTAATTAATTAATTTTATTTTGTTCTGGAGACATTTCTTTGTGTCATTTTCACCTAGACTTCCCAAATAGTTTAAAATAATAAAATACATACATAAAAAAATAAAACATTTAAAAAATTAAAATATATAAATATAAAATATTCCTTCTTTTTTTTTGTTCAGGCGAAATTTCTCCCCAGTAAAATAATAAAATATATAACTAAATAAAATAATTTAAAAATATATTTAAAAAAATAAATAAATTAGGCAAACCCACAAACCTAAATTAACATTTTTACTAAAATAAAAATAAAAATGGAAAATATAAAAATAAAAACTAATTTATTATTATTATAAAACCTTAAACTTGCTTTTTTTCCATCTAAATGCTAAGGCTACATTAACATTTCTCATGTTTTAGTTTAGTTTAAGATGATGTACTAAACTGAAACAAAAAACAAAACTACATAAACATATTTATTAAAAAAAAAAAACTGATAGCAATAGCAAAAACATCCAACTAAAACATGAAATCAAATAAACTGAAATCAGAAAATATAAAAATAAAAAATATTTACTATTTATTTTATTATTATTATAAACCTTACATTTATTTTTCTCATTTACTTGCAAGGCAACATTTCTAATTTTTAGTAAAAGGTGATGTGACAAAATAACTTAAACATAAATAAAAATGAATAAAAACTATATAAGCATGTTTAATAAAATAGAAAAAAAAATAAATGATTTAAAAAAAACACACAGGTAACTAACCAAATTGTAACTAAAATTAAAATGAAAACAGAAAATATAAAAATAAAACTTAATTCAGAATAATAAAATCTATGATAGTCTCTCACTGATACTAAAATAACACTTATGTGGACTTGAAAAAAAGCAGTCTTAAGTCTCTGGGGTATATCTGTAGCAATAGACAACAATACATTGTATGGATCACAATTATTAATTTTTCTTTTATGCCAAAAATCATTAGGATATTAAGTAAAGATCATGTTCCATGAAGATATTTAGTAAATTTCCTACTGTAAATATATCAAAACTTAATTTTTGATTAGTAATATGCATTGCTAAGAACTTCATTTGAACAACTTTTAAAGATGATTTTCTCAATATTTAGATTTTTCTGCACCCTCAGATTCCAGATTTTCAAATAGTTGTATCTCAGACAAATATTGTCCTCCTAACAAACCACACATCAATGGAGAGATTATTTATTCAGCTTTCAGATGATGCATACATCTCAATTCAGAAAAATGAACCCTTCTGAATGGTTCTGTGGTCCAGGGTCACATCTGGTATGAAATGTAGAAAGTGAGTAATGAAGTACCTGCAGGCAGTAGTCCAGGGCGAAGTGTTGGTAACATTTGCGTGTGGCGAGCAGCAGGTGAGTCGCTCGCTCAGCGTCAGCGGGTTTGTGTCGACTGACCTGAGCGTTTTTCACCACGGCGGCTTCGAGGTCTTCTCCGATGCGGACGAACTCACGGCGAGTGTCTCGAATCTGCGGCAGAAACCTGTGACAGAACAAACCGTTCTACTGTTACGCTTCAGTGCAGTGAAAGTGTGTGTGTGTGTGTGTGAGTGAGAGTGTGTGTGAGAGTGTGTGTGTGTGTGTGTGTGTGTGTGTGTGTGTGTGAGTGTGTGTGTGTGTGTGTGTGTGTGTGTGTGTGTGTGTGTGTGTGAGTGTGAGTGTGTGTGTGTGTGTGTGTGTGTGTGTGTGAGTGTGTGAGTGTGAGTGTGAGTGTGTGTGTGTGTGTGTGAGTGTGAGTGTGTGTGTGAGTGTGTGTGTGTGTGTGTGTGTGTGTGTGTGTGTGTGTGTGTGTGTGTGTCTGTGTCTGTGTCTGTGTGTGTGTGTGTGTGAGAGAGTGTGTGTGAGTGTGTGTGTTTGATTGTCTGTGTGTGTGTGTGTGTGTGTGTGTGTGTGTGTGTGTGTGTGTGTGTGTGTCTGTGGGTGTGTGTGTCTGTGTGTGGTGTGAGTGTCTGTGTGTGTGTGTGTGTGTGTTTGTGTGTGTGTATGTGTGTGTTAGTGTGTGTGAGTGTGAGTGTGTGAGTGTGAGTGTGTGAGTGTGAGTGTGTGTGTGTGTGTGAGTGTGTGTGTGTGTGTGTGTGTGTGTGTGTGGTGACGTACTGTGAAAGCAGGTTTGTGAGCTGCTGGGTAATGGCTCTCTGAGTCTGATCAAACAGCATCTGCAAGAAAACAGATAATTTTTAATGCACAAATGTGTCCCTGCAGCACAGAAGCAGTCATCAGTAGCACAGGTTTATTAGTAGCAATAG